>NC_053119.1:11250549-11550549 GCF_010015445.1 Perca fluviatilis | reverse complement strand
TGCACTCTCCCGCATTTTCCCTTAACCTACTGAAATATGTGGCTTCTTACAGGGCACTATATAATAATAATAATAATAATAATAATAATAATAATAATAATAATAATAATAATTCTAGATCAGACATTGGCTATTTATACTTGCATATGAATGCTGCTGTGGTCCTTTGGAGTTCCCCTGGTTTTAGTCAAGGTTTTAAAAATAGCAGGTTATCCTCATTGACTGTTCGTACATATGCCTACAGAAAGTAATGCACTGTGACCCATACTGTTGTTAGGCAGCGACCTCTAGAGGTCGTAGTAATTATGACGGGAAAAAGGAGGAAGTCAGGTGACCAAGAAAGCTGTACGTCGCATTCAATGTCACTACGTGAATTAGTTATATGCGGAAGTTTCCTAACCTCAACCAATATTTATGGTGCCTAAATTTAACCAGACACAATATGGTGCCTAAATGTAACCGTCACATAACGGTCATGGTCACAGTCAAGAAAGGGACATCAGTTTACATTAATAAATAGACAATCATATTTTGTAAGATATTATACAAACCATCGTATGGGAATATAGTGAGAATGGACATGTGACACAAGATTCTGGTGGATTTTTTTGACAGTGAAATGGTTAAATATTCAGTTTCCATCTTGTAGTGTGCTCATGATTTTTATATAATAGAAAGTATATATATCGTATATACAATTGCTAAACGTTTTAACAGTTGGACAGATGACACTCTTTAAATCAAACCGTTATTTATGTAAAACTAACGATGCAAATCGTAAGAAAAGAAAGTGTTCCTCAACACCCATAATGTCATTGGGGCTTTTGACTGGGTCTGCAGTGGTTTGTACTGTATGCAGATACATAATACATAACAGAAGTTGTAATACAGGATACTAAAACAGCCCCTTTTGGCCATAAGACCTCATTAATGATCTGACTTGGAAAAAAGGACAGTTCTGTGAATAGGAACCCAGCAGTTTCTAAGGAAAATAATTTATTCATTATTTTGTGATGACCATCTTTTTCCTTGAATTTCCTCTTGGGGATCAATAAAGTATCTATCTATCTATCGCTCTCTATCTCTTTTGGCTGCAGCTTTAATCACTGCTCCACTATAATACTGTAGGCTACAAACTGCTGCTGAGTGGATGCAAACAAAGACAAAGTTATGATTATGCTTCTCTAAGATTATATTCTGATATTAACCTGCCCTCTTTTGTATTGCTATACTATAACAGATACGATGAAATTAAGTGCAGTCCTTGTCAAGTGCCAAACATACAATATGCCTAAATAAATACATAAATAAAGAATGCTACTACTGCATACATATTAATGCTAAAAACACATAGGAGACACACCCATACAGGCATCCATGTTTAAAAAATTGCACTTAGCCCTATTGACATAGATCAGTGGTGGGAACTTTATTTTAGCAGCATTATTCAATGCACTTATGGCAGTTGGACAAAAGCTGTTTTGTAGTCTGTTTGTTCTCGTTTTCATGGACCTGTATCTCCTGCCTGACGGCACTAGTTTGAACAGTGTGTGTGACCGGGGTGTGATGAGTCCTGTAGGATGGTTTTGGCCTTTTTGAGGCAGCGGGATCTGTGAAGTTCTTCCAGAGATCCCAGATAGTATGTACTTAGTCTGCCTGGGACCCATCACCTTTTCCCTTCTATGCCACTGTGTTGTGTTAGGTAGTGTGTATAAAGTTTGCACAAATGCAGCTTATCAAATCCTCAAATTGATCCACACCTTCAAGCACTAATAGTCCGATTTGATGTGATATTTAGTTAATCTAGACAATACAATTTTAGACTAAGCCTTGATCACCATTTCATAGCAGCAAATGCTTTGTTGCCACAGTTACTGAAACACTGATTGTGAAGAATACCTATTGCTTGAATCCATAAATATGCATTTACTGTAGAGTCTACAGACTGTGCTACAATGACGCAAAGATAGTGAAGCAGGTTTAAGGCTGTTCACCCTTAGGAAACCAACCATGTGTGCACCGCTTAAAATAAGCCAATTAAAGAATGGACATTGAGACTGGGAATACAAGAAAATCTCAGTACTACAGCTCCAGAGAGTAACACAACAGTTACAAGTCATTCCTTTAATGCAATTAATTACTAAAGCAGAAAAATACAGCGAAGCCCAACATACCTCATTAAAATCGTATACCCGTTTACATCTCACTGCTTCTGGTCTAATAGATTAGTATGTGGTTGTGTAATTACAGAACAATGCTATAGCTTTTAACAGGTGCCATTATTTTCCATGCTTCTTCTAGTCTCTGATTCCTGTATGTTTTGTGTCTGTCGTTGTGTTTTGGTAGTTTTTATTGTGATGTTATGTGTCTCCCCCTTTATTTTGCTGCCCATCTTGACCACGACTCCCTGAGAGAAGAGTTAGTGTATTTCAATGGAACCTTTTTGGTTAAATAAAGGATAAATTAATACAAAATAAAAAGGTATTGTAAAGAATGAAGGGAGATGTCAGTAGCATGTAGCATTTTCCTCTTCTGTAAAACAGAGGTTGTGTAGCATTTTATAGATTATCATTCCCTAGAAATACAGTATGCTGAGTCACATATGCTGTCCATCAGATTAACTGTAACATGATTTTATGTTCCCTTTGTTTTATACAGGCAAGGACATGTGGACTTGAATTTGAATGTTAACTGACTAGACTGTCACATTTGCTGGCAGCTCTATTGTCAACCCTGAGATGAACAAAGATACCTGTCGTATCGCCATGTTCTAGTCTCCCTGCTAACGGCAATAGGAGGTGAAGCCTTGTCCAATTGTGGTTTTGTTGCACTTTGCTGTTGATGCGTGCAATTTAGAACAGTTGTGTGCAAGATACCTGCCCTGACGATTAAACTGCCATTATGCTTGGTAACCTTTCATATGTTTGTGTATTTCACTCAAGGTTTAAAAACCAGGAGGGTCATGAAAACAATAAAGATTTTAAATTGGGTTCTTAAAGATAGCAGAGATAACACTTTTCTTAGAGACACTGGGTTCTCAAGCAACACTCAAACAAATATGTATTAAAGGACTAATGTAGCTGTAGAAAAATGTGACGAATAAACTTAAAATACATGCTGTGCAAAATCAGCACTGTCTTTTCTACATTTGCTGACTACAGTCTATGTGAACATATACAAAATCTTTGTTTGAAACAACATCATTTAGGTATTAAGAAAGCTATTTAAAACACCTACACATGAATACATAGCATGGCCCATTGGCCCCAGCAGGAATCATCCAACCATAGCAGCCAAATCAAGATGAACACTCAGCAGTGGGAAAAGCATGTTAAAATCAAATAGCTCTGTAGCACTTCAGCTTCAATGGTGCTCTCTACAAGCAAGAATGATTGCATTCTTTCTTACTTTGTGTGAGACCTTCAAGTATATTTTCATGTACACACACACACACACACACACACACACACACACACACACACACACACACACACACACACACACACACACACACACACAGCCAAACACAAGAGAAGGAACAGGCTCCCGCAGGAAATAGCATATGACCCTCCACCTTATCGCTTGCAATCGATGACTAACAGTGTTGCCTTAGCACTTAGCCTCTCTGACAATTGAGCCAGTTTTTCTCCCACACAGCCAAAGCCCATTTCTACAGTGAGGGGAGGCAGGCCTACATCAGACATGCCTGTGGGTCTGGATAAATACTCTGTTGTCATAGTTTGTTAGTTTTAGGATTTCCAGTGTGTTGTTGTCTAATGTATTTATTTAGTGTTGTTTTATCTCCATATATCCTGTAGAGATGGGCAGATTGAAATCAAATGCTAATTATAGGGGCAATTCACTGATTTAACACAAAGAAATCTCACAGTTTACTCGTCACAAGGAGAACTACGCAGTATGTAAAACAGTTGCATACTGTCTTCTGTAGCTATGAAAGGAGCTTTCTAAACTGAGAAAATAACCATGAAAAAGGCATCTCACATTCAGCTTGAGATTGTGTTAAAAACTAAAGGTGAGGGGCGCCTGGGTAGCTCACCTGGTAGAGCGTGCGCCCATATACAGAGGCTCAGTCCTTGACACAGTGGTCGTGGGTTTGATTCCGACCTGCAGACCTTTGCTGCATGTAGTTCCCCCTCTCTCTCCCCTTTCATGTCTACAGCTGTCCTATCTAATACAGGCCTAAAATGCCACAAAACAAAAATCTTTAAAAACTAAAGGTGATGACTTTGAAAGACATGGGTTTATCAGACAGGAAGAGTCAAAGGAAGAAACACTTGCAGCTATTGTTTTCTATCTAAGCTCATAAACTGGAAATGTACATGTAAGGCTCTGATGTTTTTGCCAGCGTAGGCACATGTCAAAGTAACTAAAAAGAAGCAATGTTGTCACATTTCTTTGCCAGATCGGCCAATTTGGTACTTCACCTTAAAGGTGCCCTGCCATACAAAACCGTTTTTACTTGCATTTTTTTTAAATATGTTAGGTCCATATGTGTTTGTGTTATGTTGTGAATGCGAAAATGAACTGCTACCTCCTCTGACAGCTCTAGCCACCGAAAAGAAATAAGCAGAGAAATTAGGCCAATTACAAAAGCTGGTCAGTCTGACATCATATTGCATGAGCTCATTACTATTCATTAGCTCGCCCAGTTGGGCTGGGTAAAGGATTCTGACTGCCAGGCTTTCATTGGCTAGCTGTTAGCCAATCAGATTCAAACAGCTTAGCTTGTTGAATACTAATTAGAACTGGCAGAAATCGAGCTGAGTCTTCCTGCAGGCTTTCTTTACCATGCTAGAATGGCTTGAAAAAAGGTAACCAAGGCATTTTTTCCACAAAAAAATGTTACAGAGTCTATGGTAGAACTTCAGACATTACCACAAAGTAATGAAATACGTGTGGCAGGGCACCTTTAACTACTTTTGTATTCTGTCTGTATGCCGTGACCAGTGCGTTATGGGTGTCAAATGAAGTGATGCTGTGCAAGAAGGCTGCTATGTGTTTTAGGTTTACCCTTTACTTAAAGGTATCTACATAGGAGTGACATGACACTGTCATGAATGTGTCATAAACATTATAAACAAGTCATAAACGTTCATGACATAACGCTTCTTTTAGTAAGTGTCATTCAGTCTTTGTGATGACAAGTTAGGGTTAGGGTTAGGGTTCATGTGTCATGACTGTGTCATGACAGTGTCATGTGTTCATGACAGTGTCATGTCATCGATACCTTCAAGTAAAGTGTAACTGTGTTTTATGTAAGACTTGTACTATTGAAGAGAACAAAAGCAAAGTTGGTTTGATTTGGCTTTAGTCAGGGGATGCCCCACCACGATCCATCAGATCAGCTTTAATTCACCTTTTGACGTAGAAGTCTCTGGAACCGAAGGCTTGCAACACCATTCTTCTAAAACATTGTTTTATGTTTTAATGATGGTAGAGCACTGTTGAACATGTCACTCCAAAAGGTCCCATAGTTGTTCAAATAGGTTGTGATCTGATAAGTGCAAAGCATGTGGTTCATATCATTTTCATGCTCATTAAACTACTCAGTGACTCCTCGTGCCCTTTATGGAGACATATACCTTTTATATTTGCTCATTTAGTCCGGATTCATTCAATTTCTCTCACTTGCTACACGACCCAAGTAGAGCATATATTTTATGTAATCTTATCCATCATTATTTTGAAAATGCATTTGAATTTTCAACAGATTACTGATTCCTCAGATTAGTATCAGCATTAGTCACAAAGAAGTAGTATCACCTTAGCTGTGTGAAATTGCTTCCCTGTGTGACTGATTATATTCCAGTGATATATTACTTCTAAATGATCTGTCCCACTGTGCATTCCCCTGGCCACATCCCACCACTCAAATCTGCAGATGAGTGTGGGAGGAAGTGAAGTGCTCTCTGCCTGTCTGCCTATAGGGCCATCCACAGGATGCTGGTGCCAGAGAGCCTCGGATAAGGAGATTCAAGTGTGCATATCGAAAGGCCAATGGAGACTGATGGAGGACAGGGACGTTAAGACGTATCCCTCTCATATCGCCTTTGAAAACATGTGAGGTATTTTTCTGCCTGTCATCGCCTGTGGTATAAATTACTGCTTACCCAAAAGAGATGCCATGCACAACGTAAGAGAGATAAACGGTTTGCATGGTGCTGGCATGGAACACTGGCTCCCCATGCACGTTTTGCATATTGCAGAATTTACTAGCAATGTCTCCCCCTCAGACCTCGGTCAAAAATGTATCAACAAGACAAATGTCTGCCAGTTGTGTAACTGTTTTGCATTCCTCATGGATTTTCAAATCATCTAAAAGCCAGAAGAACTCAGAATTCCCATATCAAGCCTTAATTCATGGGGAATTGAGCCTAAATGGCTTGCTGGCGCAAATGAGGCTTTTCAAGTGATGTGGCTTGGCGATGCCTCTTGCCATGGGGACAAGCCTGATTAGCATTATGGTGATGGATCAGAGCAAGGGTACAGTCATCATTTAGAAGACCTTTGTTACTTGAACACTAGATCCAGAGTGCTATAGCTATATCACTGCCTAGCTAAATGTTTTGACAGCACTTGACCTTGCGGCTGTTTCCCAGAAAAAATAACTCCACAAATCAACAAGCTCTGCTATTTTCACATATACAGTCAATGTGTGAGTGTAACCACAAAGGCAATGCAGTGCCAGTTTTTTAATCTCCTTTACGGCAGAAATTAGTTATGATTATATGGAGTTGGTGGTAGCGCCACATGCATTTCTTTGCATTCAGCCAAGTAATCACTTTCATCTCAACCTCACAGAACCTGTTTAGTCAAGGAGCAATGATTCATCAACAACATCAGGACATGATTATCGGTCTTTACATTACTCGTATGGGCAATTTATCAGTAGCATGGTCTTCATGATGCAGGAAGGAAATAACTGTAATTAATCTAGTTAAGAAGCATCTCCTCATGCTACAGGTTTATGTGGTTTGCATTTAATGGATGTGGGACTGATGAAGAACGTGGTGGGGATGTAACAATAGCAGAACCATTCAAAGGTCCTTAAAGGACCAGTGTTGTTCCTTGTATTTTTTTAGTGATTGAGATGCTTATATTCACCATTACAATTTCCAGAACTCTCACAGGGAAGCTCTGAATCTTACATGTGATGGTGCAGTTGCAGGCTGAACAGTGGCATGAAAAACATTGTGAGTGAGTTTGGTATACCTGGTTTCAAACTCTTATAGTTTCATCTGGTAAAATAAATCTTGAGGTCAATGGGGGCCAAAATGGAAATTAATCTTTTTTGATACTGTTTAGCCTATGATTTATGATTGATCATTCCCTGTAGGTGGGTTTTGTAGATGGACCAAATAACAGAGATACTTTACAGTTTGCAACTGCTATTTCTAAGGTCGCGAATGATCGCTGCCCCTTAATTTTTCAGTCAACCTGATGAGAAGTCTTAGAGGTACTCAGAATCATGGAAAGTTTGAACATCTACAGTTCTACGGCTATTGAGCAAACTGAATCTGATTCTGTGGACAGTGTGATACTGTCAGAAACTCCATTGCAATGTGTGTTGGGTGTGTGTGTGTGTGTCATACCTGCCAACATTTGGTTTTCAAAATCTGGTAGATTTGTGTGGGGGCTGGGGACTGTTAAGTGTACTGTAAGTGTTAAGTGTATTATTTACATTGCAATATAAATGAAAACATAACTTAATTTATTAATATTTATTAATATTTTTTATTAGTAATTTTATTACATCAAAACATCACAGAAACACTGCACTGCAGTTTTTCACACTGGTAAACACATTTAACACTGTGGTAAAAACACACTTAGGGCCCTATCTTGCACTCAGCGCAATTGCCTTTGTACACCGACGCATGTATCATTCCTATTTTGCACCCGACGCACAGCGGACTTTTCCCTCCACAGACGCACGTCGGTAAATTAGGGAATGTATTTGCGCTCCTGGGGGCGGTTCAAGCGAAGGAGGAGTGTTCCGGCGCAAATGTAGTGCTATTTTGCAGTTTCACAAAACAGTTCCCGCCACTGACCAGGAAAACCTGGTCTAAAGTCAGTGCGCGCGTTATTCAGATGCTATTTTAGGGCGCATTGCGCGCCCATATGTAGCGTGTGCGATACCACGTGCTCTCCCTCATCTACAAGGACGCAGCAGTTCCCAATTTTGCAAACCATACATAATTACAAGTGAAAATATTACTGAAAATGCACTTCAGGTGTTTGGATGGATCAGGAGGCTACAGTACAGTCCTCAAAAAGTTGCAGCATTCTTTGTGGCTTGTTGTGTTTTACACAACATTTCCATGAATCATGGATGTGTTGATGACATAAATGAGGAAATATTATAGTGGCAATGCGCGATGCGCTCCTGGTGGAGCGGGTGGACGGAGATGGAGTGGGGGGAGGAGGAAAAGGCACAACAGGAGCAGGTGGTGCGTTTGGAGGCCCACGCTCCATGGCTTCAGCAATCATCTCCAGACAAGCGCGCCTGCTCTTAAAGGGAATGTGTGATGACGCTCTGATTGGTTTATTGCACGTTACGCCCAAACCACACCTAGCTACTTCAGACCAACTCATTTTAGATTTGCGTCGGGCGCAAGAGTCATTTATCCCGCCGGTATAATACCAACAGCGCCCGAGATCCGCCCACAAAGCTACTTGCGTTTCACGTTTGATACTTGCGTTTCAGATCGTTAAAATAGGGCCCTTAATCATTTTTCATCATTCCTTGAGCATCAATAACTGTCTCTCTTTGGTAAACATCAGCATGTTTTGTAAACATGAATACATGCTTTAAGTGTTGTCTGTCAGTTGGCTGTCTGTCTTTTCGGGATGAAGGATGAAATCGCCTGGGTGCCCTTATGTGCCTCTTCTTCATGGTCCTGCTGTGTTTTAATGTGCTGGGTAATGTCATTTTCCCCGCCGTGCCCTACATTAAAATCAATGCGACACACCTTACAAAAAGTGTGGAGGTTGTCGATATGAATAGGTAAGATGCATGTAAATTGTTGCGCCCAACACTGTTTATTTACAGCTATATTTCGATTTCTTTGCGGGAACACCGCCTTCACCTGCCATTTTTATCGGCTCGCTTTCGGGTCTGAACTTTCTTCGAAGCTGAACTGCGCAACTGCGTTATAGGTTGCCATGTTGAGGTGACAAACATGTTGAGGTGACAAACATATTGGTCTGATTATTTATAAAGGAGTTTGGCCCATGCAAATTACAGGAGTTTCCCGGGAGAAATAAACTGGGAGGCCGCAGGTCTGGGAGATAGGGCTAAAAAATGGGAGAAACCCGGAAAAAAGGGAGTGTTGGCAGGTATGGTGTGTGTGTGTGTGTGTGTGTGTGTGTGTGTCCCAATGTGTTCTGGGATAGGCTTGAGCCCCTGTGACCCTGAACATGATAAGCAATTTAGCAAATGGATTAATGGCTGGATCCTCTAACATGAGCATGTTACTGCCCTTACAAAATGTAAAATCAGTAAACTGGTCATTTGTGATCAGTCGCAACTGGAAAAAATTATTCATGCGTTAGAGATTTAATCTCAATTTCTGTGTGTTCCCATGCCATTTATCATTGCAAGTTCCTAATCTTTAATGTCTCTCTTTACTTAATATTGGACCATACATGTCCATGTATGATGTCTTTCTTTTTACACTCCTCAAGTGAAAAATGTATTTTTAAAGCTGGACTCAGAATTGTACTCTTTGTATCAGATATCCGAGCTACACATAAATTATGTCAATTCTACACCATTATCTACAGAGTTCCCCATGGGGACATAACTCATTCACCCACTAGGAAAAGAAGGAAATTAATCATTCATTCCTTTGGAGCCATTGGGCCCCCTTCTTTGGTATCAGCAGTACCACATCCACCACTGTCTAGCCACAACGAGCAAGGTCACTAGTGAAAAGGGAGAGAGAGCCTTTGGTCCACAGGGGCGTTGAGGTGGCTATTGGACATGATGAAAGCAAGCAATGAAACATACAGATGATGACAGGGAGAGAGAGAGAGGGAGTAAAAGAGACATAAAGACACAAAGACAGTCAGAGAGAGAGGTGGGAGGAGGAGGAGTAAGATGAAGCGAAGAGAGGTAGATAGGAGAGAGAGACGTTGGAGGGGAGGTAGTGGATGGTCTGGGAGAGAGCGATAGAGATGGAAAGGATGAAAGCAAGGGAAGAAGAGAAGACCTGTTATCTAGGGAGAATGGCAGTTTGGGGGATTTCATTTCTGCAACGCTGCCATCTAGTTCTAATGACCTAACACTCTGCCAGAAGGGGTGGAACGTGTGCCAAAACCATGGGAGCAAAGGCATCCACCTGGAGAATTACTGACATGTGAAGTAAACAGAGCAGGGTGACCACAGGTACTGACACAAAAAATAAAGTGGGCTAAATTATGCGTGGTTTGGTCTAATAAAAAAAAAGAAGCAATTTAATAGAATAAAACTGATAAATATTTAGGTATGATAAAAATTTAGTAATTGTGCTCACCACACTGCACACCTAAATCTATCAATGTATATTTCTTTTTATTTTAAAGGGCACTATTATATAGCATTTTCAGGATTATACTTGCATTTTGTGTTTGTGTTTTAGGTGCATTTATAAACTTAATTTTGAATTATTAATGAATGTCATCGTTCTTTTTATTTACATTTGAGCTATCAACACCATGCCATGAATTGTGAAGTAAAGTCAGCTGCAACTTAAGCACTATGAACAACACCATTGTTCATCTTTCTGACTGTAAATCTAATAATACAATGATGATTGAGACTGGCACCATTGGACCAACTTTGCCGATGCAACGCATGTGGTGAAATTGCACTCTTTGCCGCAGTTCTTATTGTCAAATGAGTGGAGCGGGCACAGATATACATATGCAAAAAGGCTGTTAGAGGGTGTGTCAACAACAAAGTATAACCTAACTGTGGGTGCGGAAATGACGCTTGTGAACATGCGCCCTGTTCCACAATAAATGAGATTTATCAAACAGAATCAAGCGTTTGTGCTGCTTTCTAAATCTGACGAAAAGATTGTGCATGCATATGTCTGTACTTGAGATAAACACAGTTTTTTTCCGTGAATCTACACAAAGTTGTACGCATCTGGCCCCAGATGTTCTTTGAAAAGGTAGACACAGCCCTGACCATACATTTTTTTAAATAAAAAAATGCAGAATCTGTCTTTGGCAGTTGCCAATACACTAACAAAATAAAAGACCGCCATAGGCTAAAAACACAGACACAGACAAACAGTAATGTTGACATGCAAATTTATCTGACTCATGATACTGACAGCAGTCTGAATTTAGGATTCAAATCCCTATTGAGTCTGTGTTCGTCTTGGTCATGGGGACTTTACAACTGTGTAAGGGAAGGGAGTGCTGGAAATTAGTAATGGAGGCAAGAGAGAAGTAATATAGAATCAATTAGAGATTAAGCTGTTAAAATGTCTTTCCTAACGCTAGTCTGCAACTCAGCTTAGACCATATGGACTTCATGTGCTGCAATTAAAATCTGCACCATATGGACTCTGACATTTGGGGCCAAAAGGGGCTCTGTACACCAATCATGAATTGGGGCTTTAAATCTCCCTACTTACAGGCTGTGCTGGGGCTTCTTGCACACTATCAGCATTTTGGGAGAAAGACAGAGGGCGGTCTATCTCTATTCCCAGGTAATTAAAGGCTTTGACCTGTTCCATCACCTGGCCTTTGAGGCTCAAGGGTCTGAAGAGTGGGTGGGTACATCACATTTTCACGTCTCCCCACAAGAGAGATCATTGATCTTTGAGGAGTTGGGCTCCAAGGAACTCTGTGATGTCAGTGTATCCACATAGTTGCCAAATACATTTATTTTCTTTAAATTATTACTATTATTATTATTATTATTATTATTATTATTATTATTATTATTATTATTATTATTATGACTTATTATTTACTTTTTTTTTCTTTTTTTTTTTCCTGTTCTCTCTCTCACTTTTTTATATAAAATCAACTGTTAATTGACTGACAGTCTATTTCTGTTTGTTGTATCTGAGAAAGGGGTTGGAAAAATACGATTTTGTCTTCATCCAGCTCCTTTCCGATCATGGATAATGTTATTTGTGGTTTCAATTGTAACAATTGCCTATGTCCATGAACGGAATAAAAACATTATGAAACATTGTGTGAAACATACTAATGGTATGTCCAGTTGAAACACAACTGTAAGGCTGCTTTTAATCTAAAAATACTAATGCATGGCATTAATGAGTGCAAAGGGCAACATGAAGTCAAGTTTGGATAATACATCCACCTGTTTGAAGGGAAATCAGATGCAGAAAAATAAGTAAAAAAAAAAAGTACAGTATGTACATAGACTAGAAGTATGGCACCCTATGTCCTTTGACACTGTTGGATCATTGATTTCTGTTGTTGTTAAGCTCTGGTGATTGTCATTTGTTGGGCTTTTTATGAGATGTCTGACAACAACCCTGAATGATTGACTGAGGTTTTAATGAATACCTAAACTGACAATGCAAACATGGGCACTTTGAACCAAAACTCCAAAGCTTTAGATGAACAGCAGATAATTCAGTGCGGTAGCACACAAAAAGATGGTTGGCTGTTTGAAGACTTTTCCTAAAATATTGACTTTTAATCTACCCTGTTACTGACCTTTTATCAAAATGTCCTAACATATTCTGTTTTATACATACAGTTTGATTCCGTTTGATTTAAACTGAAACCCACCCAAGCAGTCCAAGCACCCAAGGCAATGGGCATTGCTCACCTGGTAAAGCAAGGGAACCACTGCAGAATATAAAGCAGATTTTAATTATGCTGCTGTTCTAGTTTTCATTCGAGCAGAGGGCCATTCATTCAGAAAGACAATCATGCCCTGGTCCTGTAAGCCTCCCAAGAGATAACGGCACACTGCTTTGACAATGTCAGCTGTGCTATAAAATACCTCATGCAACATATTCAATGAGGAGCGACACATTGGTGCAATTCTGTCCGACAATGAGCACATAACATTATTCCCATAATCAATCCAATAACTATTTTCTGGGTAAATGAGCAAGGTATCATCGATTTAATACCAGAGAGAAGAATGCCAAAAACACAGAAATCTACTCCCATCTCTTGTTGTGAAATGCTTGGACATCTTATATCAACATTAATTGTAATGGTTTCTATTTTTTACATGCATTTACACCGAGGCAATTATTTGGATGTACAGTATGTAATGTAATCAATATTTTTTATCTACATCCTCCTGCACTAAATGATTAAAATACAGCACAGTGTGGGACAGAGGCTGCAGATGTATTTCTATTGAATTCATAGTAAAAGTTAACCTTACTGTAAGCCCCTGCAATGGCTACTACATAAATAGTAAGAAATACTGAATATAGAGACAGAATATGGCATGAAAAAAAGCATTGCTACTCTTGCTGTGACCTTTCACTAGCACTAACAGTAAGTATTAGAACATCATCTGACAAAACGATTATGAGATTTCTTCCACCAGGATTAAGAAGTTAAGACCATGAGAGAGACGACTGCTAACAAGAACCTATGGTGGCATTTGAAAGAGATAAGCGCTGGTAAAACCTGTCCGGAGATGTAATCTGTGGCCTTTAAAAGTTAAATATTAGATTCAATGCCTATCACTGTTTTTTTTTTTATCAGCCAAGAAAAATGAAAAAGATGATCATTACCCCACTCTTGAGTACTCTTTTAATAGCTATTCCAGATTTGCTCCAGGATAAATCTATCTAAATCTGCATCTATTGGGGTATTTTAGCTTGTAACAAGATAACTTTCTGGTTTGTTTTGTTAAAACTATCACATCGGGGGAAAAAAATCTAAATTAAAATAGTTGTCTGCATACTGTTTGTCCAACAGGCAGTGTTTTTTTTTTAGCAATTTGCATTGCTAAAAAATCAACAAAATCAGGTCAACAAAATAAAAATGTATGCAGTATAAAATGTTAACAAAACATACAAACACTATGTTGAAGCCCTTTTGTAATTATACTGCAAGCAGCTAAAAGTCTAATTCAGATACATTAAAGATATCTAAAATATGTTCGGGTCCTTTGTCAACACCATGCTGTAGGGAGAGAGTGCTCGGAATCAATTACACTCCTCCCTGCAGCCTTCTCTACCATGTCCTGCTGTGGGCTCTGGAATGCAGAAACCCCACAGCCATATGCTAATCAGACTCACATATGTCGCCTGTGAGACTATCAAAGAGCCCGGAGGACCCAAGGGACGGATGACAGTGCTGAGACTGGGGTGGGGGGTGCTGGATAAGAGGCAAGTTGTTGCCCTGTGCATGTCTTTGGGTTGCAGCATGGAGAGATAGGGACAGGGCAGTGACTGGGACAGTCTGGCTTGCAGTGTACTGCCAGATGGAGAGATTGCCCGCGGACATTCGCACTTAGTAGGAGACTAGTGCATATACTGGTGCCAGAGAGCATCAGTAAAAATAGATTTTAACATGGTTAAAGCTTTTTGAGGGATGTGTGCACTTGAACTTATACAGTCTGCAATGTCAGTGGTTCTCCAAATTTGATCAGTATTCCTAATTCCAGTGTAATATTAGAGTCTATGATCAACACTAATTTCTCAGGTCAGTAAACTGCTGAGATTTCTATCTTTTAAATTTCACTTTTCACTCATTTTCCTTTTTTTTCTTTCTTTTCTTTCTGTTTTGGTAGGAACCCTTATATCTATTTGTGACAGACTTCCCCCTGCCTACTCACATTTCAATTTGCCCAGTGATGGACGGCAATGCAGTGTCCCAGCAAATGCTGTCACAAGAAATTTTAATTATAAGGGCTACGGAGCCTTGTTCTCTCTCCAAGGTATTAACATTATTCCAGTGTTTTGCATTGTGATGCATCTCTAGTCTAATTAACTAGCTTTTTTGTCTGTTGTGAAAATATGACTTTACTTTTTGTGATACAAGTAATTGTAAGGTGAATAGAGAGGGTCCGTGTACTTTTTCGTTCATTCGATTTTCATTTCATAAACAGGTATTAAAAAACTAAAAACGAATGGTTATTTGATTTTCGTTTTAAAATACGACATTTGAAATTGAAATACAATGCGTTTTTTCTTTTTCATGGTCGAAATGGGATGGGAGAAATTTAAAATATGCTGTGATTTTCATTTTCTATTTTATATAACAAAAATAAAATCACTCGAAAACAGAAACGAAAAAAGGCTTGTTTTTTTATATTCAGAGACCGGATGTTGTCATTTCCAAGGCAACAGCGCCAGCCTAGCCTACCAGTGTTCAGCCCAGGCCAAAATTACTTTGGAAACCTAGCTATACTCTTGATAATCCTTGGGGGGAATTTTATTTCATAATGTCACATGTATTTATTACCCTCTCTCCCTGCCTCCCTGTCTCTACCCGCCGCAGACAACTTCGCCCGAAGAGAGTCGAACCAGCGGAGCAAATAGACTTTCGGTTCACGGCTGTAACGTTACCGTTACGCCACCGTTAACAATCCCAGCAAACGTTCTGTTGCTGCCGTTAAGCTTGCTGATCTGGGGGGGACAGAGTCACCGGGGTTCGGGATCAGATCATGGGGATCAGACCTCCGGTGCTGGGTCTAATATTGTAATATTAGCTGCTGCTGCGCTAGCTAGCAGGTAGCCACCAGCCCTGTGACCTCGGTCCTCGCGGTTCGCTCCCGGGACTGACTCTGCAGAGCTGGCGTTACCCGCTCTATGATCAATGAGCAATGATCAAGGATTACCAAATTTCTCTCCTCATTGCTCCTCCTAACCACTGAAAACTGTCAAAAATCTAACCCAGAGTACAATTATTATGGACGTTAGCTGACATTAAGGGTTTCTGCTTCATTAAGGGAAATTGTAAGGAAAAAGCTTAGCGTGGTTAACCATTAAGCTTTTTCCGTTAGCGTTTTTTGATCACTGTTTATAAACAGTGATCAAAAAATCTAACCAAAGTCGTTATGGACGTTATCTGACTGATAACTGACTGATATTTGATTGATCATTGTTTAGGTACATTAAAGTTAAGCTTTTCACGTTAAGCGTTTTAGAATGTCCCGGCTGCAGCTGAGGGAATCTGTAGCCTATAACTTCCGTTTTTGCGCCCCTTTACATAAATATACATATGGCTATGAAATAGATCATGAAATACAGGCTTTAGTCATAATAGTTCAATAGCCTAAATACATGTATGTTTTACTATGTATTTCGAGGGACTTTTATTTATTCCATCTATTTATATGCACGTTATATTTAAAGGAAGTTTGGTTATCTCACAGACTCAGACTAAAAGCAGCAGCAAGCCTGCCTGACATCAGTGCATCATAGCATATCACTATCTGCAAATAAAATAAAATATGAATAAATCACGAGCGTGGCAGATTCCCAGCTCAGCTAGAGCGGGTAACGCAGCTCTGCAGACGGACCAGAGTCAGTCAGCACTGGGGGGCGAACCACGAGGACCGAGGTCACAGGGCTGGTGGCTATCTGCTAGCTAGCTGCAACAGCAGCTAATATTAGAATAGACCCAGCACCGGAGGTCTGATCCCCATGATCTGATCCCGAACCGCCGGTGACTCTGCCAGATCAGCAACAGAACGTTTGCTGGGATTGTTAACGGTGGCGTAAGCCGTGAACCGAAAGTCTGTTTCCTCAGCTGGTTCGATTGGGGCGAAGTTGTCTGCGGCGGGTAGAGACAGAGAGTCAGAGGGAGGCAGGGAGAGAGGGGAATAAATACATGTGGCATTATGAAATAAAATTCCCCCCCAAGCATTATCAAGAGTATAGGTTCCCAAAGTAATTTTAGCCTGGGCTAAAAGCAACACTGGTAGGCTATGCTGGCGCTGTTGCCTTGGAAATGACAACATCCGGTCTCTGAATATGAAAAAAACAAACCTTTTTTCATTTCTATTTCCGAGTGATTTTATTTTTGTTATATGAAATAGAAAATGAAAATCACAGCATATTTTTAATTTCTCCCATCCCCTTTTGACCATGAAAAGGAAAAAAATGCCTTGTATTTCAATTTCAATTGTTGTATTTTAAAACGAAAATCAAATAACCATTCGTTTTTTGTTTTTTAAGTCTGTTTATGAAATGAAAATCGAATGAACGAAAAAGTACACGGACCAGAGAGAGAATGCAAGTCGCCTATACTTGCAGATTCTTTTTCTTTTTCTATAGGTGAAAGACCATGCATTGTTCATTGCTAAAAGAAAGCAGGTATGGATACAAGTTAATATCCATCTGGCCCTGTGTAAAGACCCACAAATGGATAGGACAGCAGGGTCAAGACAGAATTGCCAAAGAGCGTGAATTAGTGACCTGTGCACCGTGTTTTAGCAGGTGAGCACAGTTGAGCTTGAGAGTACTCTCCAGACAGCCTGGAGGAAGAGCTGCAGACCTGACAGCAGAGGAACACTCAGGGTCGCTGGATCCTGTGCGGCCTCAGTCATAAGCCGTACCCCACATGTTGACAACACCTTTAGACTGAAAGGTCCTGGGTTCGAGACACACAAGCACACCTCCGCCAACGTGCAGCCAAATATATCCAGACAGGTTCTCAAAGTGGGAGATTCACACTGAGAGAGGTTTTGTCACATGCTGCAAACTAATCCAGCTGCTCAAACCACTTGATCCGAAAATCATAATAATTCCTCAATAACATTTAATAAATTGCTGCAATACATGGATGTCCTGTTGAATAGTGTATGTTGCTCTCTTTTGTCTGCACATTTTTGTCCTCTTGGAAATCATTTAGCTATGAACAGTTTGGACACCCTATTATACACTCATATTTACATGCACTCACACAGATGTAACGGCAATCTTACTGGTAATGTGTAACAGCAGGAAATGAGAAATGTAATAGTTGAAACCATCCTCAGAATGTTCCAGCAATTTTCAGGTTGGATATTGTGATAGTGCAGTATCACACCATTAGACTGTATATGTTTAGTTTCCTGTCCTGATTGAGAAGAAGAATAGAATAAACACATGGCTATTAAAATCATCAATGAATTTAGAGAGTTGAGGGTTAGAATCATAGAAGTACCTCAGTGTTTACTACAGATCAACATGGGTGGGTGGGGTTATAGTAAGGGGGCGCTGCAGACACACTTTACGGGATAAATATGAAAATTAACAAAACCGTCTGAGCCTCTCAACCATATTTTCATCAGTCCATTGAGTCCATCAAGAAACACACACAATGCCCTTCTATTTTATTTAACAAGAGCAGACGATGATGCATATGCATATGCATTTGTTCTGGGACAGGTCTGACAATTCATAGCAAAGTAAGTTAGGTCAAAGTGTCTCTACGACTCTCTACTATTTTTTTAAATGGGTCACAATGTACCTGTACAGCCATTTATTTGGACTAGTTTATTTGCAACATGTTTATACATATCCATGAAGTAAATCCCAACCTCAGTGTGACTACTTTGAAATGTATCAAATGTGTTTTTGAGTGGGGACACACAGAATTCAGATTCATTAGACAGTCCTATCTGGTGCTTCTATGATTGGTGTCTCTGCTGGTCTGTAGATAAACCCTGGCAATGCCCGGAGACAAAAAAAAAAGAAAAGAAGAATTTAGATTGTAGCCCATTAAGCTATATCTCCAGAGCAACTGAGGTGCTCAGGGGGGATTTTACATCTAGAGACATTGAGTCCTGCTTCACTGGACCGAAAAGGCTGTCATGTTAATGCATATATTCCATGTTCAAGTTCATAACCCATGTACAGAGTCCTTGTGAGCCACAATACAGAATATTGTTGTCTGCCATAAATCAATGAGTACCTGAGAAGGCCAAGAAAATGCCACACAATATTTTTGAGTTTAATTGGATGAAAGAGTGTCGTCGGCCTAGTGTGTTGTGCTTTGAGTCTCAGAAGTATTGAGTGTCTGGATGCCATTAAACAGAACCAAATGATCCTTACTGAAACATGCAGCAGGCCAAATGAATGAGTAGCAAAAGAAAAATGCTATAATCTGCACTGTATATGAGCTAGACATCACAAAATAGTAGAATTTGTTTCAGTCTAATTTATGAAACATACTTTGATCCTTCGATGTCGGCTCTTCCTATCATTGTGAAGCAGAATTCACCAAACGTTGGATTGTTCACCCACTAATAGGGAACGTGAGCTGAGTTTAGACCGTCGTGAGACAGGTTAGTTTTATATTGAATAGGGTGTAAAGGTTAAAATATTAGGAATGTTTTGTTTTATTTGTCAGGGTTTTACATTTACTACAAAATATGTATGGCCTGAAAGCCACAATGTTTACAACTCCTAAGGTATATTCCTTTATTACTTTTAATATTTATTAAATTATTGCAGGTACAATTATATATTGCTGTAAGCACTTGAACAGATTGAGAAATAAAGAAAGAAACACTGTAACAAATGTGCTAAAAAAGGAAGTTATCTTACAGATATTTACAGAATGTATCTTTTATATAATGCATATTTTAATGGTTAGAAATTAAGAAATAAGTTCATATGTCACGACTGATTGATGGTATTGCATCAATATTCCAAATTATATTAACATATATGTCATAGTTGACATAGTTGATGTTTTGGAAATTAAATTAAAAAGATTTAGTGAAGCCAGAAATTTGACATTTACTATTATGTTTTGTCCATATATCCAAGGTAATTAAAGTCTGTGTTATCACAGTGAAAACCTGGATTCACTGAATGATCTTCTGCAATATTTCCCATTTGAAGTCCATATCCACAGGGAGCATCCTGGTTTTGTGTAACACATAAAAAGGAGTTCAAAGCCCAGGCCAGTGAAAGAGTCTGTCAGTAAATAAGCCATGATATTAACACAGTTTACTTCCCAGTGTATACTATAGATCCTGTGCTCTGACTGTAGACATATGGTGCATTTCAGACATCCACTGACAATGGAAGTGAAGGTGAATTTTTAACAGATTTTGAATGTACAAACTGCAGTTATACATTTCTATGTGTAGTCTAGTGCATGTGTGGATTGTGGCCCTGTGGGTAGTGGGAGATATTAAGTCGGACCAAACATCTAAATTTGTCACGAAAACATCTTTCCTGCAATCTCCCTTGCTTTCAGTAAATCAATTTTCAGTTTATTGCACAATTCTCAGAAGATATCTTTTCCTGAAGCCTACTTGCCACACTGGCCACTAAAAATAAGTTTTCTTACTACATTTAGTAGTTTTTAAATCATAATTACAGATTTAAAGAAAGTAGTATCTCATGAAAACATGAAACTTTAACCTGCTGCCTGAATGGTTCATTTCCACAGGCAGTGGTCCTATCCAATAAGCAACCTGCCTTTAATTAATCAACCTCAGTACTGACAATACCGATCACGACTCAATTCCTAACCTTTCAAACTCATGTGGTTATGGTAACACCCAGTATGTTTACATGTTATCATCTGTTGTTGTTTTATTTATCATCCACTTTAGAATGATTGGTACGGATTAATTATATGTTATTACAGTTGCTACTGTGCAGAAATAGCTCTCAATCCTTGGGATTGCATAGCACAGCATGGTTGTATAATTTGCTGAGAGGTTAATTATACATTTGGTTATGATTTGTACTTATTACATCAATAGCATACCAATAATTACAGCGATACCATTGCAGTGTTTACTGCAATAGTAACAAATGATTTGTCTCCTATGCCATCCTGCTTGTTGGCACACTCACACAGCTTTCCTCATGGAGAAGCTATGCACCTACATTCCTTAAATCTGTAGAAAGTAAGACAGGAGAGCTGCATTAAAGTTTCATTTCTACAGATATGTGTGCAGTTGGTAAAGAAACAGAAATAGTCAGATTTCAGGAGTTAAGCCAAGGACCTTTTAGGGAGCACATGGCAACTAAATGACTAATTTCAGTAGTAAGAAGGGACCTAAAGGTATCCAAAATCAAGAATATCATCAATCACAAGCATGGATCTTAATTTTTTACCTTGGGACCAGTATGTGTTACAAAAAGATCGCAACTCAAGGTCCACTTAGCTTTTTCTGAACTTTGACCTTTGCACCATGGCTGTTGGAACAAATTCCGGGAGTCGAATATAATTCAAATCCAAAGTAAAAAAAAAATGGATACTAATTTCTATTTGATTACTACTATATTTATGTTTTATAAATCTGTTGCTAACATTAGCGATCTCACCTGTCTCACCTTGGCCTACCCGCATGGCAAAACAGAACGCTTTTTTTGAGTGAGCCACACATAGCATTGTGAGATCTTAGGGCACGGAGCTAATGTAGAGACCGAGAAGAGAGGAAGTAACAGGCTGCGGCTGGGAATCAAAAGATTCTTGATGGCATCTGGGGTTAGAGGAGCTCAGCTGGGAGCTTCTTGGAGAAAGCTAATGTCAATGTTAGCTGCCCTTCAGATATCATAGTCTGCTTCGACTTCATATGTTAACGTCTAGGCCTAATAGCTATATTCTCATTAATGTGACAATCTGCAAGAAACTGTTTGCTAATAAACCACTAAAAAAGTAGGGACTGAAGCACTGATCATGGTTAATTTATGTGTCTGACATACTGAAATACCATAATTTCCTGTGCATATTTTATTTGAAATCAAAGTGATCCTCATATCTGGAAATACTTTAAAAACTGTTTGTCTGTCTGTCTCTCTCACAAATAGTCAAACACACACAATTCTTGTCAACATCGTGTTTTCCATTCCCATAGCCTAAACAATAAAATGATGCCAAGGCATATTTATTAAGCCTCCAACCCCGAGAAAACTCGCAGCTCACAGCCATCTGACTCAGCATCAGCTAAATTGTGCTGCCTCTGGATACTGCAAACTGTCAGTCTCACACTGGGCAACATCTGTCCTCTGCTGCCACACAAAATGCCTTCCCTCTAATTTATTTTAGTACAGCAGCAATATGAAGGATAGATTATGGACAGATAAACAGACGGGGGGGAGACATGTCAGATCAGCAGAATGCGATGACCATATGCTACAATATGCTAACAGCAACAAAATCCCAAAGATAATACTTTAATATGCATGACAAAGAGCTTTTAAATCAGCTAAATTATTTTCAGTAAGCTATATAATGTTCAGTCAAGGAAACAACACTTGCTATATAAACAATGCTTTGATCTGAAGCAGCCTATGATTTAGTCTGTGTTGACATTAAAGGTGCAGTAGGTAAGCCTTATAAAACTAACTTTCTGTCATATTTGCTGAAACTGACCCTATGTTCCAGTAGAACTACATGTCTAACTGTGTCTAACATTTATAGAGTGTCGTCTAGACCGACTCTATCTGTAAAGTGTCTCAGAGATTTGATACTATAAATAAAATTGAATTGAATTGAATTAACTGCGTGTCAATCACTGCTCATGCACACGCATTCATTCTCCTTTGTGGGGGGATGGAGGGACTTAGGAGACCGTTTTGGGCTTTAGCGGAAAGGGGGGAGGGACTGAGAAGTTGTCGATGTTCAAATTTTTTGGCTAAGTCCTGGATCTTCACAATCCTACCTACAGCACCTTTAAGAGCAAACATTGATGCTATGAGTCATGACGAGAGCATTTAAATCTCTCCCAGAAAAACTGTAAATTATGTGACAACAGGCAGGCAACACTACGTTAACCAACATGGACAGTTGAAGGATAAGTATAGTAGCCTATACTGAATCCATGCAACAACACAGCATTTAATTTGCTGCAAGAGTATGTACAACATACATGAGTCAGTAGTTTTTATAAAACGATGTGAAGCTACATTTTGCTGGAACCTCATGCCATTATTAATGCCACTGGAACTTCCTTTTGAAACACATCCACATGGGATAGTAAAAAAATATAATTCAAGATTTTACAGTTCCCAAATCTTCTCATACAGGACGAAACAGGCCACTCGTCATTGACCTCCAAAATTGAGTCTTTTCTGATCTGCACCTTCATGGTTAAGTTTAGGCAACTACAATTACTTGGTAAAGGTTAGGAAAAATTTGTGGTCATGGTTAAAATAAACCAACACACCAACTAACGACCGACTGTAGGCAACATAGCCTACATTCTCTAGTTGCTATAAATTGATATTGTATTGCAGGAGAAGATATTATTGGGAGTTGGTTCTAATTGGTAGTACATTCAGTCAAATGTTTTTGAGAGACAGGGTTGTGGTACAGTAGGAGAGGAGGGGATTCAGACCACAGATGGTGGTGTCAAAGGCCTCTTAACCATCCACCCCAACCTCATCTGAACTGTATAACATCACATCACTTCACATCATTATTTGCACTACCCCAAGAGGTCACATGTTGGGAAAACAGCAAGATAGGTTTTTGTAATTTGAACAAATGACCAATGCTGTTGTTTTCGTTTCAAGAAAACTCTCCACAATTCATTACAATCATTCCATTACTCTCTGATTTCACAAGCAAATCTGTCAAAAGTGACAAACGACTGCCTCCCTGTTTTAAGACAGCAAGAACATCAAAATTGCATGTCTTCAAGAATAAATGGTGTCCAGCTCAGTTTTAAAAAGAGAAACACAGCCAGCTTGGTTATCTTTTGTTTCAAATGTTCTTTATATATTTTTGATTGTCAAGCTCATTTATCTAACAGAGAATTTTAGTAGGAAGGAAGTGCTCTATCAATATTTTCCAAGTATCCCCTGAAACAACAAACTGCTATATTATAAACCAGTCTCATTATTGTAGTTGCTTAATATGAGGTATTCTAATTGAACTTTCTACTCTTCGACTCATTCTAGTGGGAACATTTTGGTCATATAATGAAGAACACTGCTTGTAGGGGGCTCTACAGTAGATAATTTCATTATGTATGCACTATATGACACTTTTACAGTGCTATACTTCTCAAGCCAATGGTCCATGACTTAAGTGCTTGAAATCAATCTAATTAGCACTTCTGGTGGATACCAGGATTTTAGTGTGGCAAATTAAACCGTAGGTAAGTCAGGAGCCTTTCTGTTAAAACAATGAGTGAATTTATAGTAGTTTTGACGTAGATTCAGCAGTAGTTAGGAAAATCATTAGCATGTGTGGTCTGATTCTCATGGTGAGGTTGTATTGATTTTTTTTCCTCCTGCTTTTGCTGTAGCCCTTATAGCCTTAGGGAGCTCTGATGGTGCTGATTATCTTGGGGGAGCCTCTGAATCAGCGGGTTGTCATTCCACCCAAAACCCTAGGCTTAACGAGCCTTCACCTTGACTGACCCAGTCTTCACCCCATCACCGCTAGCTTTTATTAGGGTGCTAAGTGCATCAGGGCTGCATCACATGCTATTCCGGCAGGCCCGCTGTGTATCGTTGTTTTCGTTCCAGCCTCCATAATTAATTGGCCTTGATGAGCATAGCGATGGATACTAATTGGTCGGTTAGGGATCTCTTTGACTTCATGTTTTAACATCGGGATGACACATAGTATTTTAAATGATTCAGCCTAAATACTGAGTGAAGTGCCTCTATGGCGACTTTTTGCCCTTAGTAATCCTAAAAATTTATCCTGAAATATTTCATTTATTTTACGTTAGAAATACTTTATTTTCTACCGTTTCGGCTTGGATAGGAGGGTAATCGAAGTTATGCTAATCAGCTTAAAATAATCTTTAACATCTTACACTATTTTCAAAGTACATAAAACATCTGGATAGGTGAAATGACAAAACATGCTTCAGTCATGCTATTTCTATCAGTGTTACAGTATTTAGTGGGAATAACTGATGTATACATTATTTTTTGTGTTTGTTTTTTATTTGATGAGGTGATTTGATAAGTAGTGCTGACACACAACAATATTATTGACTAATAGTTTATCATTAAATGTGAGCAATATGAATATGTTGGATTGCATTACATTTTTTGATATTTGATCAATAGTTTAATTATTTATCAAGATTTATGTATGTATGTATGTATGTATGTATGTATGTATGTATGTATGTATGTTATGTATGTATCTAAATACCTTATACAAGCTAAATCATGCTTGTCCATATAGATGAGCTTAGCCTGGTAGAAAGTCTTCCTCTCAGTAACTGCTGTCCGACCCACTGACTCTTTAATAAATCCTCAGATTCACCTCTGGTGCAAGGCTGGCAATCTCCTCTTCTTTTTGTCTTCCTTTAATTAGTCACATATTAGAAATGCACTGAGAAACAATCTAATTAAGAGGCCCTGACTCAATTTGCTTGTGGAAAGTTCAGTAATGGAGGTGGGGAGAGCGAGGGTGAAACACAAGGGAGAGGTGAAGTGGTGGGATGGAGCCTAATCTAAGCCATCTATCTCTCCATCTCCAAACCAATTAATGAATCTCGATACACAGACATGCAAAAGACAAGCAGATGCGGGAAGCTGCAACCTGCTATGTTTGTTTTATTGTGAACGTCTTTGTGTATGTTCCTACCTGCTGCGAATTGAAACCTATCGAGATTTACCATGCTGCGAGAGTAGCGATTAATCAGCACGTTGGACTATATGCGTAAGCAATTCCCTTCCCTGTGAGTGGTGCCTAAAAAAAACATACTGACAAAGCAAATGTATTGAGATTAAGTGATTTATCTTCAGGCTAATTTGATTTAATACCTGTAATCGTCATAGACGCAATTAGGGATGGACTTATCTTTTTTTGTTCTTCCATTTTGTATAACACCATCATTGACCTTGCATCTTGTAAAGTCATAAGACTGTAGTAGACATTTGTTTTCACCTGTTCTTCAATATTTTGCTTGCTACACACAATTAATTATGTTCAGCAGTCACAAAGATTTACTGAACTTCTGACAGTAGGTCAACATTTTTTTTTCATTTCAAGCCCATTTGTTACTTTGTGAGAATGACCTGTGAATAAAAATTAATCAGAAATCTATTTATTGTACTAGCCCACCTTTTGATGCTTTTCATCTGCATCTCCTCTGTGGGATGAAGAGGTGAAATCAATAGAGAATTATTGCTTTCACTGGGAATGACCAGGTTAGTCTGTTTCATGAGAAAAAAATAAATATGTATAACGTTATACACATTTCTTTTCATTTACCTCCATCTCTCTTCCATTATGGCAGCAAATATATAGATTTTTTTTATATCAAGCCTGTCAAAGTCCAAACATCTTTGCGATATTCAATAAGGAAAAAGTTGATTTTAGAGAACTGACCTATACAGTAGAAGTCTTTATATCATTAAATAGTATCAAAAGGGCAGCCTTTTATTGTTATTATTATTTTTTTTTACTTTGACTGGAGTGTCAGTTCAATGTTATATCTGCAAGGTTAGACTATTACTAACATGATTCAAATTGTGTGCGAGGAGTGGCATTTAAACACTTAATTTGGAATTTTATGAAGTTTTTTAATTTTTTAATCATTTAATTGAAGTTATACATGTTGGTTACAATAATCAAACATTAAGTCAATATTACACATCAAACATTGATTTACTTAATTCATTTACGTAATTACTTATTGAGATCTACAGGCACACATTTTTTTCTTATCAGGTGTATGCCATGAGGGGTTCAGTCTCCTAATTCAGGAATGAAAACAAATTAGGCAAACCATACAAAAAGTTAAATAAGCAGTTATTAATAATTTAATTATAATAAACGTTAATTGAAATATATTGTGAAACTATTACTAAACTAATTATAACTGTGAACGTTCTGTGTTTCTGTCCATGCTTAAGTTCCAGGTATTATGTTTATTATTGTACACAGGTCTCTCCTGAAAAAAGAAACATTGAACTCAATGAAAATACGTGTTCAAAAAAAAAGATTAAACCAAAAAAATTACAAAAGTTTCAAAATGAGAACCATGCCTACATGATTGGTTTAAAGACAGTTTTCAATAGTAATGTATAGAGATATAGTTAAATAGAAACATGACCCTAATGCCTTATATTTTGTAGGTATCTTGTCTGGCTCATTGTTACCATTATTTGTGAGAAGAAATTATACACTTGCTATAAGTAATAAGAACAAAGCAAATATAATAATGTACGATATTTTGGTGCCCTTGAAACTGGGGTGGGGGGGGAGGGACATGTACAACCTTTTTTTAATTCTTCTCTTTTCATTTGATAAAGCAGTCTCTTCCCTCCGGTTTTAACAGACTTTCTAAATTTTACCCTCATTAGCCTGTTTGTGTCGTTTCCCAAGCAAGGAAATCATAGCAGAGCTTCAATGTCAAAATGGTGCTCCTGTCATAGGCTACGTTCAGACTGCAGGCAAAAGTGGCCAAACCATTTTTTTTGGGGTCAAGTGACCAGGTCAGACTTCTTCAGATGTAGTTTGAACCAACCCGATCTCACTCAAAAGCGTACAAATAACACGGGTTTCTACCATGCAATGTGTACGCGAAAGTGAAATTCTACGTGCATTACATACGCGGAGCGCTCCAATTGAAGTCATGGGGACCGGTGCGTTTTATATGCACGCAGCTCGCGTCACCACGTTGTGTGTTATCGCCAGAACAGCATCACACACAAAAACATAGATATGGTTGGGTTTAGAGAAAGAATGCAGGGAAAGGCTTTAATAACACAAGAAAATCACAAAAACACACTAATAAACGGTTGGGTTTAGGGAAGAAACATTGGGAAAGGCTTAACAAAAAAACACTACAAAGTCGCAAAAACGCGCCAAAAACACACTAATAAACGGTTGGGTTTAGGGAAGAAACATTGGGAAAGGCTTAACAAAAAAACACTACAAAGTCGCAAAAACGCGCCACATAAACACGCTAATAAACGGCCTAAAATCGCCAAACACGGGACGCGAACCACGGTCTCCTGGGTGCAAGTCCTGTGTTTTACCCATCCACCACCCCAACCAACCTCCGTACGCGGGCACACGTCCCTTCATACTATAAATGCAGTGGTTTCCATTGCTGTAATTGGAGCGCTCCGCGTATCTGCTGTACGCACAATTTCAATTTCGCGTACACATTGCACGTATTTCACAGGTAGAAACCCGTGGTATTTGTACGCTTTTCAGTGAGACTGGGCTGTTTGAACACTCAAATCTAGCCCAGATCTGATTTTTTAAAATCAGATTCAGGCCACTTTCATATGTGGTCCTGAATCAGACCCAGATCTGATTTGACAGATTTGATGCGACTTTTACCTCAATAACCCTCACTGTCTGTGCACTCTCTCTCTGCAGGGAGGCGCAGGGCCCCCTGCTCCCGGTGCGGCTGTCAACCAGGGCGGACCGTCCTCAGTGCATCCCAACCGCGTCGCCAGGGCAGGGATCGGCTCACGTAAAAAGACGATGTCGGCAACCCACTCGACCCATGTTGAAACATGGACAAGTCAGAGGGTCTCCCCGTGGCGCAATGGAAGTGAGGGCTGAGGTGGCATCCTGGTCCCTCGGGGTCGGGCGCATCACCGGCCCGTCTCGCCCGCACTGTTGGGGAGGTGGAACGTGAGCGCATGCGATAGGACCCGAAAGATGGTAAACTATACCTGGGCAGGGCGAAGCCAGAGGAAACTCTGGTGGAGGCCCCTAGCGGTCCTGACTTGCAGTGTGAACGTAGCTATAGTCCCTTAGCTGGCTGTGACTTTACTTCATTAAAAATGGACATGAAACTCTGTTTTTAGAACTCTAAGAAAACAACATGTACAGGTGACTGAATCACAGTCATAATTAACTGCAAAAAAAAGTATGAAAATGTGTTCTGTTAACAACATACAGTAGTGTTAATGAGTGATACATATATGTATCACACATAAGTGATACATGGGCAAAATGGTCATGTCAAATGCAAAAACAAGCTGTTGAAAGCAAACTACATGAGTCTACATATGTCATATTCTACAATACATTTTCTGTATGATCACTGTAAAGCAGTTTTTTTTAATTGCTAATTTTGTATGTGTATACAAATTGTGGAAGTACATGTTTTAATTTTTTTTCATTATTAATTAATATTCATGCACATGGCTCCGATGTCATGTAGTTTATTAGTTCACTGCAATTTCTTATTATTAGCCAGATTTTTCAGCCATCCCAAGCATGAACAAGAACTGGCAAGCTTCATTCATTTTGGCACCTCGTTCCATTTTTTTTCCAAGGAAAGAGTCCAAGAAACAAAAGGGTAATGGATGGACTGTCTGAAGGTCACTATGCTGCCCACCAATGGGTAAAGCACTCCCCACGGTGCCACTGAATAAGTCCATGTTCTAGAACAGTGATTTCTTACAATGAAGCATAATTAGGAGGAATCCGGAGGAAGCCTGCAATATATTGTGAAGATTACCACTGAATTTGATCAACAAGGTTGATGTGCTATACTGCTGTACAAAGCATTACATGAAGAACTACAGCCTAAACAGTGCATGTCCTGTATCTATTAAGCCTCCTATTGAAACCTTTAAATCTCCGGGGGGGAAAAAAAAAAAAAAAAAAAAAAAAAAAAAAAAAAAAAAAAAAGGGGGGAAAAAAAAAAAAAAAAAAAAAAAAAAAAAAAAAAAAAAAAAAAAAAAAAAAAGGGGGGTTTTTTCCCCCCCCCTTTTTGTTTTTTAAACCAAAATAATTTGCCAGCTAAGTAAACAGCCAAAGGCAATGTTGCACACACTGCCAAAACATTGTGTCCAAAATCTAGCCAAAATAGTTACAAAAAGCCATAGACATCGAGACAGGGAAAAATAGAGGGGAGTCTTTGTTCAAAATGTAGGGAGTTAGCATGTACATTAAGTATTTGCTTGCTTACTGTTTATTTTGAAGCACAGTCCCAGTAAAACTAATAGTGTCTGATACATTGACCCTGCAATACATTCAACTCTCATTAAGGCTACAGTATAATGTTCTGTTTGTTGTTGAAACTAAAGATGTGTTAATTCAATTTTATGGTCATTTTAGAGGCTGTAGTAGCAACAGAGTGTATTTATCAGAGTGCTATCCACCTGTATTGTTTTAGACTCATTACTTTATTGCAGGGTACTCTACGAGACCCCACCAAAGTTGGTCAAGTTACTTAAAAATTTAACATTACATATTATTCATTGAAAAAGTAATTCACTTTACTAATTACTCAACAGCTAAAGTAATTATGTACTTATTAATTTACATTTCTCACTCAGCCCAGCTCTGTTGGTGCCTTTAAAACAACTTCAAAGCCTCAACATACACACATTAGCCTACATCTTACATAAGAAAATTAGATGTGGTTTAACAAACAGCCAGCCTACTGTTAAGAGGTATTCTAATTCAAATTCTAATCTAATTTTTTGTGCAAACCCACATGTTTTGCATCGTTTGGGCCGACCGTCCAGACGAATCCTGCAAACGCACTGCCTGAAAAAAATCCAGGGTGAAAAAATCCGAATCCGAAAACGGCTATCGTTTGGCTTCGTATGGATGGTGAATACGAATCCGTATCGATGATGTCATCGCCACACCCCTCTTTTACACCTCTCCCATGGCCGCTGACGCACACAACTGCGGTGAAGCTAAGCGAGCATGTCCCATCTGTGTCTCTGCTCCCTGACCCTTCCCTCTGGATTCTACACAAGATATATTGCTAACGTTATGTAGCCAACGTTAAAAATCGCTAAAGTAGCTGACCGCTCCAGCAGCAAAGTAATGTTAACGTTAGCTGCTATGGCTATCTGTTTATAAAGTGGAAGTAGACAACTTATCAACTAGCTAGCTAATCTGTCTGCTTATCAACTCCTTGAACGGATTATAGTAACTTTTACCACAGCTTATTGTAGAAAGGCTACTGCAAGGAAAACGCAAAATGCAAAATGCTAAATAAAAAGCAATCCAACAGCACATTATATAATGTAAACAAAGACACGTTTTCTTGTGGCGGCCTTTATAAAATGAGCAGTGGTGAAAGTCATTATAGTCCACGGATGTATTAAGAGAACGTTATAATCTAGCTAGTCATGTTATGATGGGAAGTGGAAGTGACTATGCTCTTCTTCTCCATTTTTTGGTGAACTTCTGTAGCAGAAACAGCGCCACCTATAGGCCTGGCATATGAAGTAGCGTATTGAGTAATTTCAAATGGATTCGTTTGGACGCAACTATTCTTGAAACGAATCCAGGTCCTAAGTAAAAAAAAGATCGTTTTGGTACGTGTGGACGTGGCCTTAGTATCATGTAGTATTTGTATTCAGTGAAAGCGGTTCAAGAAAACATCATACAAGACCTGCCCTTTTCATTTATTTAATGATTTTTATCTGGAAGTTTGAACAGCCCTCACACGACCAATGGCACCATGCTGGGTCTACCACTTTGCTGCCATCCAGGATGTTCCTGGCAAGGAGGCTAAGCTATTTTTAGGTTTTTCCTATGGCTTGCTCGCCGTAAGTCCAAGTCATAAATACACTTATTGAGGTTGAGGCTTGATGTTCAGTGTAATATGCCAAGGTCTACATTTAAATGCATGTACTACATTAGCACATCTTCAACCGGTGGTGCTGGGTGATAATCATTCTTGCCACACTTACATTGCATTCATCATTTGTGAGTGGTGACTTTGTGAATATCTTTGAGCATATTTTACAAGTTGGTGTTACCTTTCACAAGCACAGTGGGGTGAGCTGGGGGCATACATAACTAAAAGAACTACTGCAAAGTTGTACGGCCCACTGGCTCTAAGGACAGGTGGGGAATAATTAATAGGCTTCTTTTGACAGCTACTGTGAGAAAAATCTCAATCTGTTTGCCAGTTTTCATTTGGAAAAGTGTCGTGAGACAAAACTGTTTGAGGAGCAGAATTCACTGAATGTTGGAGTATTTGTATTTGTCAGAATGTTATGCTAATGTTCAAACAACCTAAACACAATTTCTATCTTGCATTTACTCTCCCTCCACTTACTTTTAAATGCGTTTAATCTGCAATATTGGCAAAAAGGTGCTTCATCAGTCTTTAATGGAATCCAAATAAGTGTATAAATGATCAAATCTTTTTGCAGATATTCCTCCAGTACAGGCTGATTTCAAACTACAGATCACAGTGTTTGCAGATTTGGATGAGTTTTTGAGGCAGCAGTATTACACCTAAGCAAACCATGGCAATCATGAAACGGTTGAAGGCAGTTCTGGCAGTAGAAAACTGGGTGGGAACAGCTTGTGTTTTGGAGACAGCAAGCAGGAGGGTTAGCATAGGAGGAGAGCTCTGGGGTTTGATAAATGAGGCTGCGTGGTGGCTGCAGTACTAAACTGCTTCCCTGCTCAGCTGTGGTGACAATGTGATTAATATTTGCACGGCATTAAGCTAATTCATCATGGCCACGTGCAAGCCTATGGGAGAATAGACTGTCACATGGATGCCTAAGCTAAGAGAGGAGAGTAGGTTTATAGGATATAGCCTAAGACATGCCGGATGTCCCTCCCTTCTCGCTAGCTCCACCTTTGGTGCTTAGCGCCACCCAGAAATGCAAACAAGCCAGAGCATTTTTCCCTCTATCTGAGAATAGATAGGGTGTGTAGCCAGACCATACTCCATTACTGACAGCGCTGTTGGAAAAAGACTTAGTTAGGGTTAATAAAACATCAGGGATTGGCTTAGATTTAGCCACGTAAAACTACTAAAATGTCGTCACAGAAGTCATTACGTCACAGACTAACTACTTTTAGTAAAGGATACGAACCCCTGCCTCCTAAATGAAAGTCCTGTGTTTGTTTGTCTCATCCACCACCACAACCTACCTCCTTGTTTGGCACTCTTACACTTAGTCACCTCACTTCCTCATTTGCTCTCGAAATAATTACTACATCCACGAGAGGTCACTGCCTAACAAGAAACGTAATTGTCAGTCATTATGAGCTGCTTGTTTAATCGACCCATATGGTCGTTTTCTGGGTGTGGGCGGGCTGCTTTTAGGTAATTGTTTTGGAGTTGCACTACACATCAGTTGACCCCAAACACAGCTCCACTTTGTTGATAGCGTTAAAGGTCCACTGTGTAACGTGTTTAGTTGTTCATTATCAAAATCTGTGTTGCCCGTTTACAAACTTGTCCTTTTCATGAATATTTACCTCCACCATCAATTCCAAGTATTCCTTTTGGCTTGAAATTTTACATTTGCATTCGCATGAACTGGGGTAGACGCTCCATATTCATGCGCCATCTTGAAATACGTTAGCCGGTAAGGGACATAAAGGACATACTCCTCCGCCTTTCGCATTTTCGCTGTCACATGATAAACTCACAGGTACTGCTAATGCTGCTAATGGGTATCGTAGCTTCCCGGCCCCGGCAAGTTTGAAAAAGGAAACATGGAGGACAACACCTATTCAAAATCCAAATTTCAGGAACAGAACTCTTCTTTTTCGCCTTGAAAAAGAAAAAAGGATATCGAAAAGAGCAGGAGTCCGGCTTTTTGAAGCGTGAAGGCTACCGTAGCTGTAATACATACTTTGAACTGTGTGGTGTGAGAGAGTTGATTGTGATATATGATCTCAACGCTAGATGGGAGAAATTCCTACACATTGGACCTTTAACCACTACTAATGCTAGATGTGTTGTAGGCAATTGTTTGCTACTGTAGCCCTGACAGCCTAATAAGAAGATAATACTGTATGTCAGGGTTGTGTGTTTGTCTGCTTGTTTTGGGGTGCCGATGTTTCCTAGTGGCTCATGCCAATGACTCCACTGATGTAAAACCAAAACAAAATTGTCTCCATGTCAAGCAAATGTTTGGGTTGGCAGACGGGCAAGACTAAAAGTAAGAAACTAATATTTTATCCGACTGTTCATCCTAGTGAAAGAGTGTTTTTTTCTAAGAAAGTAAGGATTGTTGAATTTCCATAAGGTGATCAATTCTTTCACCACAGAATGGATTATCTGTCAATATGGGTTTGTGGGTGTTTCAGTGGAGAGAGCTTTTTCTTTGTCTCATAGGAAAACCTTGCTAGTGAGCATTTGTGGTTTCTAGAAGCTGTGTTGGTTTCCATCAGGAATGACATTTCTAAATGTTTGTTCAGACTGTCACCAGCCAGTAGGTTTGTTAAATATCCCCACTACTGACAAAGGTGTTCTGTTTATGATATTCTAAAGCCTGAAATATGGAACAGCTCTAGCTCAAAAGTCTGTTGTGGAACTCACATTAGATTGAGATTCCTCTCCCGCAGAGCTGTGTCTGTCAGTATTCTGTCTGGCTTCTCTGCTGTAGTAGGACAGACTAGCCATGCGGCTGTCACTTGGCAGGGAATCTGCTGCCTTGGTCAGTAGCCAGTATTAAGATGCTACTGCTGTCAAGGGGTCCAGGAAGAGAAACCAATAGCAACGGCAGTAACTCACCCTTTAAGACCGTTGCCTTGTTTAGGAAAGTAATCTACCCCCAAGCCGCTGCCTCATTCTACACACAATACATCATTGACAAACACTGGCACAGCAGTATTCACAGCAGTCACACTCAGCCTCCCCGCTGCTCAGCATGCTCAGCTTGGCCTTGCAGATTGGAATATTGTAGTCCGCCTTTAGCCAGGCCAAAGAAAGATGTCAAAAAGCAAGGTGTTGCACAGGCACTTGTCATACATCCACTTGTCTGAGTATTGTGATAATATTTTATACAAGTCACATCTCATTTCCACTTTGTTGTCTGTATCCGTGTGATAGCCCTTCTGGAACTATTTTCTCCCATCAGCAAATCCACTCAACACCTCAGATTCCAACTGTGGTTGTTTCACACCGTGGCAATTTACTATTCTGAGTCATGATTTAAATGATACTACAAAGGTTCAGCAGTCTTTAGCAAGAACAACAACTGCAACAGTAATTAATAGATTAGTCAGAACGAGTAGGAGTTGTTGCACTCTGTAACCACAACATTCAAAGTTGGCCCGTATTTCCCTGCTTAACAAGGGTTATGCCGCTCGACAGCAGGTGAAAGCCAACCCCAGGCTGCGTCCGGCATTTTTGTAGTTTCCTCTTGGATGCGTGCTTACGATCTGGCACCTGGTCGCTACATTTTTTACAAAGGGTTGCGCCCAGAAACAACCCGCACACAGCAAAAGGAAGAGAAAATACAGGCAGAGGGCACGCTCTCTGCAGATGCAGACACCGCCACACACTAGTGGGATGATTGAGAGGGATTTTTTTTTTTTTAATGAGTCTGTACATGTTTTTGTAGGATAATCCTACTCGTTGTGCCCTGAATCTCCAATTTAACTGCCATATTTCTTGATGTGCAGTTTACCAATCTGACAATGACGAAGTTGCTCATGTCTTTCTAAGGAAGCTTCTAAGAATGGTTGATGGAGCATTGAGTCGGTCTCTCTTCTGCTGTCTGGTGGATGTAATATATGGACAGCGCTCAGTGTCCCCCCTGGTAAAAATGATAAACTGTTCAGTATGCATTTAACATGCATTTTTGTTGACGTGTTTTGAGTCTGTAGTTTATTTGTCCATCCAAATTATATATTCATATAGTTCTGGGCAATCTGAAGTTTGTTTGGACTTTTCTAAGTTCTAATGCAGCGGCTTCACAGCCACAAACTTATTAATGTATGTTGCTCAAACTCCATTGCTTGTAAGAAGACAATTCCTGCCTAGAAGTGGCAGGGGTTTTTGCAAGGCATCCCTGCAGTATGTTGGGGCTAACCTGAGTGAAGCCTGATCTCTGGACGGTGAAAGGAAGGGTGTAGGTCAACTGCAAAAAGAACAGACAGTGGCAACCAAGATAAGATTTGAATAGCTTGCCAATAAGCCAATTATCTACTGCTGGCACAAGGATGGTTTCATTTTCTCATCACCCAACTGGTAAGTTTCCCTTTACAAATGTTTATATTTCCTTACCTTCAAGAAGAAATGATGTGCAAAGGAAGCTAAAATTAAAGAAAACAAAATAGAACAGGGAAGGACGTGCGAGAAAAATGAGGAAAAACATTTTTTTTATAAAAGCTGCAGCCCTTGTTTTTTAACATGCATAAGATGTATCTGATCCAAAGCTAAAACTCTTACTTTCCCAACTGCTGACACAATAATTGACCAAAAGGAAAAGCAACTGAGGCTACTGAAATCAACCAATTAACAATATAAGAAATATGCATGATGTTCCACTATGTGCTTTTGTGGAGAAAGGGGTGTCTTTCCCACTTTCGTCTGATCTGTGCTTCTTCTTTCATCCAGCATGTGCATAACGACATACCAAGGCTGTAAACCAAAAGACATTTTTGAAGAAACTGAAATGTTCAATGTCAGACATTGTGTTTATTAAGCTGTAGACCCAGAAATACAGAATATATCATATTTAAGTTAACACAGCAGAATAAATATGATGGGCTCATGAGATCTGATGGATTCATGATCCTTCCACAGGCACAACCGTATTGCACATGTTGGCCACTGTTGAACATGATTACCGAGCAGCATTTTTAAAACCTTTTTTCCATCCGTATCCAGTGGGGCTGGAGTCACCCTTTGCCAAGTCAATAATATTTACATAACCCAAAATCGTGTCTCAGCTTTACAATCTGTGCAACATACAACACTCTCTAAGACCCTGAGCTAACTGCTGCTGCTTCAGATGGTCAGTCCACCCCAGCTGGCACAGCAAAACTTGATATTCTTTACCAACTGATCGATAAATTCAAAGTGATGCAGCCATCTGTCTCTTAAAGTCTTTTCTAGCTGTAAAGTTACTTTTATTTTGAAACTGACTAATATATAACTAAAACTAACGCCTGTTTGCAGTTAAAATAGTCAAACATAAAAAGCTTTAATAATTTGTATTTACCAGGTGAACCATGAACCATATGTTCAAAAAGCTACAAAAAGATAAGCACTGTAATTCATATGATTTTAAATTTTTTGCTTATTGCTGGGCACACCACATTGACTGCTGCTGTATAAGAACACGGCTGGCCGCATAGGGTGGTGGTTGTGGTGATGGGTGGGCATTAACACACATGACTTTTAAGCCAGTGAGCGGATTTTGCTTCCTGGGGAAAACCCAGGAAATGCGTGTTCCATGGTAGTGTTTTAATACCAACCAGTCATTTCAATGCCTAAACTTAACTTTCGTCGACTCATAACGCTCACTTTTTCTTGCCTAAACTTAACCGTAATCTCCACCAAAATGACAGACAGCTTGCGGTGCTCTGTACTGTTAGGTTGTAAAAAGTTAAAACCATGCTTATGTTTCGAAAACAATGTTTAATGTAGCCTGCAGCTAAATCTAATCAAGTAACTACACTAATTAGTATTTGTCTGGCTCACACCCTATCTAGCTTCTAAAGAATCATCAGGTCATATCTGTCATTTAGCATACTGGAGAAAGCTCCTTGTCTCCACACACGGAGACCTATTGTTTCTGCCTTTTGGGGAGCCACTCCCTGCTAGGCCAGACTAGATTAGAACAAAGGAAATGCATATCTCTGTAAACTTGAATAGAATTGGCACTACCTTGATAAACAACCTTTGTCTGTGACCTGGAGTAAACCTGAAATCAGAGGTGTGTCTTTTACCTGGGACAGTTTCCATTCAGGGAAACACCCACAATTCCAAAGGAATATAATTCCGAACCTGAGAATGTCTCAGGACTGATTGATGTAATTCCTGAAGAGGAGGCATGTCATTTCAGTCCACTGCTGGCAGTGTTTCATGTTTTATGTTTGATTGTTTTTGTCATGTCGTTTTCATCGTGTTGTTCATTAAACTTTTTGCTTAACTTTCAATTCGACCCAGCCTCTCCTTCCTCCTCAGAAATCAAACGAACACGTCTTTTTAGAGTATTCCTTACAGTACCCGGCTCACAGTCACCTATTCTCGAGTAACTGAACCACCAACAATGACGGGCAGCTTGCGGTGCTCTGTAACCAGCGCACAGTCACCTATTCTCAGATAACTGAACCACCAACTACCACTGACCTGATGGAGCACCATGCGGAGCACCGTAGCCGGTGTCGCAGAGCTCTGTAGTGGCCTTGACCAGCTGCCACTTTGCTCGTTTGAAAGCCATGATGTCTCTCTCTCTCATGGGTGGGCCAAATTCTCTGGGCGGGCAAAGCAGAGAAAGGGGAGGTAACCTTGCTCCTTATGACCTCATAAGGAGCAGATTCCAGATTTCTCTTCTTTCATTTTCTCAAAGGCAGAGCAGGATACCCAGGGCTCGGTTTATCACCATTTATAACCACTGGGGGACCATAGGCAGGCTGGGGGAATGCACATTAATGTTAAAAAAACTCATAAAGTGAAATTTTCATGCCATGGGTTTGTCATTTTATGTCCATGACAAAATTATTGGTTTGGTTATTTGAAGGGGATGTTATAACTCTGCCATAACTATGTTATGAAAACTAAGATTAAGATGATTTAAACTTTATAACAAGTGATTCATAAAGTGCTATTTGCTTATGAATTTCAATTCAGTGGCATGTTGACACTACTTGAGAGGTTTATCATGACAATTTGACATTAGCCACAGGGATATAAGCTGTCATAAACATGCCTTGGTCGGCTTTAAATACAGTAATAAACTGTATTACCCTCAAATGCTTGCATAATTAATTACCATTATCTCAAGCAAAAGCAATGTGGTTGAGTCTTGAAGCTTCATAAAACTTACAGTAATAAGGTGCAATGACAGACAAACAATCATAAAGTTTAATCCATGTTAATGACATAGTTATGACACTGTTACACCAGCCTTATTTGCCCCCATTTGAAAAGTAACATCTAAAAATGTTTTGAATTCTTCAAATCCATCTGCAGGAGGATGCAGAGAACCCCTGTCTCAGTTGCTTCTCCACTTTACACTATAATTAGACACCTTTGCAGTGAGATGCACATCAATAACCACAGCAGCAGTCCCCTGAGATAGGGGAGGGGGGAGATTTGTTCGGTTGGTGCTGCTTTGTCTCTGGCGAAGAGACATCAATGAGGATATGTCGACACAGATACAGTCACTGGCAGGGCTTTTGGCATGTACATCTGTTGTGACCTTTGGCAAAAAAAAACAGGATGCATTGTTAAAATCAGGGTGTGTGACGTGCTATGTCACATCCAATGGGGTTAAGAGGTAGCTGACAAATTGAAACATATGGACATCTGCCCGGCATCTGACACCAGGCAAGTCAAAATCTAAAAGGAGCAGCAAAAAAGTGAGAGAACAGGATTTTCATAACTGTACCCACAAATGTCATCTGTCTGGCTGCAGTCTGCAACATTTTTACTGCAGCAGTTAGTTCAATATGCAATAAAACATTGGCATTCACTCAGTGTTACATTCAGTTGGGGTAATGAGGCTGTATTGGTGGTAGAGGGTCTGGTATAGTTCCTGTTTACTGTATTTTTTGTTGGTTCCATCATGTAAACAGAATTCCCTGTGTGAAAATAAGTTCAGTAATTCAGCCTGCCAAAGAAAAAACATTGAGGACATCTACCTTCACATTTCTTGGACTCTAATCAAGTGCGCTTCACACTGGCAAACACATTTTCAGGCAATGCCAGCGAATAATAATAAGACTAGCAGAATCAAATGGGTGATTCTTGTAGCCAATATAGACTCCACATCAGGCATCTACCGTATTCTGCATTGAATCTGCATTAGCACTGCAGCAGCCACTACAAGCTGTGCATTGTAATGTCGACCCAAGTCAGCATGTTGAATCACCCAACTCAATCACTCAAACAACAACAGATGCAAAAGGCGGAAACCATTCCTCTTTGCCTGGAGAAATGGTGCAGAAGTAATGCATCGAGATCTTGGAACATATGGCTTATTTTGTAGATCAACACTTCTTTAGAATGAAATGTAAACACTGTAGTCTGTAACCCACCGTGTGTACCAGTGTGTATTTAATATGTGTTACCTCCTTTTTTTCCACACCAGAGCCATCAATTTGTTTTCATACCTGGGCTGTCAGAATATCAAGGTGCGTTTAGCATTTCGGTGGAAAATTCTATTTGCAAACAATTTTGCTTTGTATTATGTAGATCAAATCATAATCGCTCCCACTTTACGCTCTACACTCCCTCTGAGTTTGTAATTTGTAACAGAGCAGATGCCATTCGGTAGGTCCTTTTAATCCAAAGTGCCATAAAATATCAGAGTGCTGAGTGTTTGAACCTTGAATGTGTTAGTGACAAGCTCAGCAAGCTGTTGTGTCTGCAAAACAGTGTGGCTTCCAGCTGATGTTCTAGTTTTTGTATCGAAGATTATACTCAGTCTAACCTCATTTTTGTTGCATGGCAGAGAATGACTGAAGTACACAGGGACAATTTTTTCAGTTAATATACCAGCAGCTAAACTACGTGTCTGAAAAATGTGCTTTCATTAGAAATGTGGAAAAGACTCACTTATTATTATACAAATACAAATCTAACTTTCAGAGGTCATGTATGAAGGATGTAACTCTCAACACAATTTCATGTGTCATGAATCCCATTTGACAGTTAATCAATGACAGTTTGTATTAGTGAAAAATGAAAACCGGTAAAAAAAATTATACAAAGTTGAGCTTTAGACACAAAGCCACTCCCAATACACAATTGTGGTATTACCATGAATGTGCGCTCAGCAATCTTATAGATTACTTTTGATACACAAGAAAACGTCAAAGCATAATGATTACGAGGCAATATCGGAAGTTATAAAACATCCTTAATGGTCTTTGAAGATACCGCTGTCACTGAAGAGAGTCCAGCAGTGTTTCTGTGTGTTCTGCTATGACTGAGTTATGACTTTGGGAAGAGAGGGTGAAACTTTTGATGCATCATAAAGTCCAAAGAGATAATTATTGAAGACCAAATTACACTGGCACTGCAAGTAAAGATAATTTTTCATAATTTGTTTGATGATTTTTTTTCCCTCAGAGCCCAAGCTTTAAACAACAGTCCAAAACCCAATGATTTTGAATTTGCTGTAATCTAAAAACTGAGAAAATAAGCTTTGTCTGCCAGTATTCAGTGGCTGTGTTATGTTCTCCGCCGGCCCTTGACATCCACCGGCGTCTTTCCATCATGAGTGCCAGTGGTGGAGTTCCAATAACTGTGACAGTTTAAAAAGCTGAGGTACCCTCAAGAGATAATGAAACAACTGCCATTTACATTTACAGATTATTAAAATGGTTGGGTTCCTTTTTCCCTCCCGAGTTGTAAACTGGTCCCTTAAACATCTGACGCTGAGGGACACGAAACTGTAAATAACCATGTCAACTCTCATATTCAAGTGAGCGAAGGATAAACACCCAAAATGCATTTGTGTGCATTTCCTATGACTGAAGTGATATTCTCTTCCAGGCTCCGACAGTGCTGACTAGAAATGCTGTTTATTGGAAGTAATCCGAGGAATGGCGGAGGAGTTGGGTTCATGCTGCGGACTGTGTGAGACTGATATGGACTGAGAGAGAACATCACAAGTCCCTGAGCTGGGGTTTCTCTGTCAGCCAGCGATCCCTGCAGCTTGCCCTAGGGCCTGTTGGCAAAGAAAGCTCCCAGAGCTTTCCACCTACAATGTCACGTTGATTACATAGCAGGGAAGACCAGAAAGGAGGTTACTGATCATGTTTGCTTTCTCTTGCTAATGGTCTTCCACTTTCTTTCTCTCTTTCTGACTCCCTCTTTCTTCACTGAGCCTTCCGAAATCAGAACTCCCCAAAAGAAAAAGAAAAAAAAAAGCGAGAAAGGGCCAATCCTCTCAATTCCAATTGCCCACCAGATTCCAGGCTTAATACATCTTTCAGAATCTGCCAGGGAGGGTTAAAAAAAAAAAAAAGGAGGTTGCCATGACAACAGCTCTGCCACTTTGCCACCCGCGCGTGTCCTGTGGGAGAGGAGGAGGAGGCAGCAGCGACGCCTTTCTCATTGCCAACCGTTTTTTTTTTTTTCTCACCTTGCTGTCCGGGAGAAATTGTCCCACCAGAGCACACTAATGGGTTGGTGGAGCTCACCTCACTAAATTTGCCTGACGCTAGCAGCAACAAACAGTAGATGTTCAGTCACGAGGTGTGATTTTTGCCCCGTTTATGGAACTTTTCTGTTACTCTTAACACTGCTAATGGCCTCTTCAGAGAGAAGAGGCCATCTATAGTCGTCTTCTGACCTCCAGAGAAGAACTGCAGCACCGAACTGATGCAAGTTGAACATGAAAAAAGCAGCTCAGCAGTCATTATGGCTCCTTGTTATCCAGGTTCAATAGAACATGAAACAACAATCTTATCAACAAGCTGCAAGTAGACAGTGGTCTTTTCTCTTCAAGCTGACACACCAATAACCTTCTGCTTGGGAGTTGAAAAACAACGCCTGGCACTACCCTACTTGGCTGTGTATTTCTGCCTCTAATTGGTCCAGCCCCCATACTCAGGCTCTCACTGGCTTCACTTCTCCAATTGGGGGGAACCAGAGGATGGGCAGCATATTGCAGGGTGGGGGGCTGGGTTGTTGGGGGATTGGTGGGGCGGATTCAGGAACATCCAGAGGGCATAATTACCAGCAAATCTGTGCGCACCCACTATCACGGTATTGATGGGTTCTGTGAACTGGTATTTGTTATTGGGTGGCAAGGGCTGGTGCACCCTCATTAACACTTCTCACCTCTGGAGCAGAAAGCAGTGGAAGTAAACAAGCCAGGAGAAGAAAAAAAAGAATTTGTTGTTTTCACACACAAACAATCACAGCATGCCTGCATAGCAATCGTACATTGACGCAAACACACACAAATGTTCACCCTGGCATACACAAATGCACACACAAGAAATTCACAAAAATGTAAATGTAAAAATGTTTTTGCACCAAGGGGAAAGTCTCAGTAAATACAACGATTTATTTCTATCCTTGCAATTTTTGCCCTTCTTATACATTTTTAATTTCAGTATTTATTATAGCCTACATTTAAAGATCGCACAGTTAATGGATATATCAATATGTTTAACTCTTTGTTTAAAGCTTTGTGTTAACCCAAAGGAAATGCCCCTTTTGTATCTCCGTTTTCATTGAGCGGTTTATGCCCAGCTCAGCTGAAGGCCCTGGACATTTTGATGATGTCATTGAGTGTTGTAATGGAATGATGGAGGTTCTACAATATTGCTTTCTTTGTTGCAGAAGTTAATTCATCACCATCACCTGAAAAACCTGACCACTTTCACTTTCTGCCTTTAGTTTTCAATATCCTTTCACATACCATAAATAAATAAGATAAAATCTTTATCGAGATAAAAAAAAACAACTGATGTCTCAAAACTGTTACTCAGCGTAATGACAGTACATCTCTAAAACTGCTATTCGGTTTCAAACATTCAGGCATTTTGACAATTTTTTACCAGTATCTTCTTGCTACACCTAACCTTGCCTAGTTAAATCGTTTAATTTTTAATGTACGTGGCATCTTGTTTTAGAGAGGAAAACACAACTTTAAAATCTTTCCTGGGATATTACTTCTTTTGCTACACATTAAATACAGTTTGATGTACTGTCAGAGTGCTTTCACCCTTGCACTGCTTGTTACATATACACACAATCTCATAATTCATACTCACTGTAGGTTGCTTTGTATAAGAGTGTCACATATGCTGCATTGTAATGTAAAAATCCTTGTTTATTCTCCACAAACAAAAGATATTTGTGCAGTAGTCTTATTATGTTTTCTGTACCCTTTGTTTTACATAGCATCCAATTTGTCCAAGCTTCAGCGGTAACAATCTTCTGTCTGTTTTTGCGGCTTCCTCATGATTTGACAAGCTTGAATTATCCGACAGACTATCAGACTAAATATCAGGGCTGAAGACGTGAAAGTGATTTAAAGAAGTGTGTCGTTCAAGCAATTAGTTTTACACTACTCCAGGGGGACCGCATACATGGCAGTATTGGGCTTGGTAGATGCAATTAACATCTTGTGACTTGATGTTCCCCCACACATTTTTAATAAACATGGGTATTGTCGTTCCCCAACTATAGCTTAATGCAGTGACGTATAGGCTACAGCAGTTGTTACACATCTTAGCAGACCAAATTAGTTTACAAAGGTTTTGCAGAAATCCCATATTGCAACTGTATTGAACCTTTTATTTTCAATTATTAAATATTTACTTTGTAAGCCATTTATACATTTGACAGCCTTGCAATACCCAAGAAACGTCTTATCATTTGCCGGACAAAAGTATATTTACTTAAGCTGCATTTAATATTTCAAAGCTTGGTTTGCATGAGATTAGATAAAGATACTTTTTTGTTTTCATGGCAAAATGTAGACATTTGCTCCCAAGTCATTGTGAATCCTTCATTTAAAAGTCAACATAGCGTGTGAACATTTTACAGATAACATAACAATGTAGAATAAATGTGTGAATAATGAGTTGCAGTCGCAGTATGACATGAACTGGTCAGTGTGCATAATGAGCAGTGAGCTCCAGCGAGCTAATGAAATTTCCGTCTGCAGGTTTCATTATGGCACCACACGATGATACAAATGCCAGCGTGGGGACATCCTCAACCCCGTCTGATTTTATCTCACCGTTATCAGCCTCCTTGGTGTATTTCTGGGTGAAGGACACGGCAAGACAGTCATTGATCTGACGCCTTTGACTCGAAAATGCAATTAGAGGCTGGCCAAAACTCTGTGGGTGGTTATCACAAGACACGTTGCTGCACATTCAGATGTCTAAATCTGGATACACACAGAAACGATTAATACCTAATTACCGTACTCAGGCCTGATTCCACAGACTTTATGACTGCACCGGATCGATTACGATGAGGTGTTTCTTTTCAATATATGTCAGTGGTTTTTAAAATCAAAGAATTTATTCAGCCTTATATTGGTGTGAAAGCACAGCTCCGTAATGCGGAGAGAGAGAGTTGAAAGTGAATGATGAGACTTTGAGTGGTGTGGTGTGTTGATAAATTAGCCGTACTCACTGTGAGGATTCAACTTCTTGCCAGAATGTGCACTCTTTATTATCCACCCCCTTGGTTTCTCATTTCATTTCAGTGATGAGGAGGATTTTCAAATGTCATGTCATTTCATTTCTTATTCTTGTTGGTAACACTTCTTCTGTGACTGTATCTCAGTGTTGTGTCCAAACTTTTTTTGCAGGGGTGGCGTGAAGTATGTGGGGTCTCTCTCACACACACACACACACACACACACACACACACACACACACACACACACACACACACACACACACACACACACACACACACACACACACATATACATCATTTCTGTCTCCACTACTTATATCTATTTTAATTACTAACATTGCAGTAGGCCTGTCTTACATTTTCTTACATTTCTGTGTTTGATATTAGAATTTAACTCGTCAGACGATTGGTTCAAACTAACTAGGGTCCCACCTCTAACTGGGCAGATAGCCAATCATAGTCTAGAATACTGGGGTGGCACCTAAGGTGGCCAATAAGATTTCGCTCTGCTGTATGTCGTGCATTTTTACACACACTCAAGTTGAAGAAGATGATGTGTCATGTCTTATGGCTGCACTAGTATGCCTTGTTGTCAATATGTCATAAGACATAATGACTCATGAGTGTTAATGAATGTTTATAAGAAATAGTTATTCATGGTTTTGATTTTTGACCTTGTAAGAAAAATAAATTTAAAATAAATGCAATCAGAGAGGGCATGGTTTTACCAAATGGCAGAAAAAAAAGTAAGACTGTACATATGACAGGAATGATGTATTGTTTGTTCATATGTGTAGGGATAAGAAAGGATCGGTAGATGACTGCAGCTGGGCTTGCACATGTGCTGATAGTGATAGTCCCTCTCCTTACTCCATGAGAGATACAATGAAAGAAGACGACCAGAAGGTTTTTCTTTTGCTAAACAAGAGCAGATATACAACTCTGGATAAATCTGTGTGTGCATTGTAACAAATGATTGGGTGGAAAGTGTAGTAGTTTTTTACTTTACTTTCTGAATAGTGAGTAATCTCAGCCTCAGTCCCCTTTCCTTGATTAAAGCAATACTTTGATAACTTGGGGAAAAAATATATAATAAAAATAGAGTCTTGATGTGTCTTTATTTTAATCACTGGATTTAAAATTAACTTAAAACTGAAAAAGTAATCACAGTTGTTGCCCCCACACTGATGCTTTCAACTAGGCTGATGCTTTTGTTCAAACAACCCCAATATGTGAATCAGGCTGATAACATAAGTGTTATTGTTTAAAATGCCTATAGATGCCAAACGATGCAGATAGATTATCATTCATATTGTACATTATCATTTCCACAATGGCAAACAGGCTAATGTGCTGTGTAAATTGCAGTTGAGAAACAGTGAGAGCTTTCTGCACTGAGCTACCTCGACGTTTGGGGTCACTCCATGGAGGCACTTGGCCTCAGGTTGCCTGTGGCGCTCGCAGGCATAGCAGGCATCACCCCCTAGTAGCAGTACACCTGGCTCCTCTCCTTTGAACTACCTCCAAACTGACAGACCACTGTTACTCCAGGGGTAGGACCTTCATGACAGCTCCCTATTTTCGTCAAAAACTGGATTGCAAAAATGGAATTCATAAAAAAAAACCAAAAAACAAACAGAATATTTGGTGTGTTCTGCCCCATTCAAAATTTAAAGATTTCAGTATTTAAGGTTGTCTCACACAACAGAGGAAATCAGAGGGAGAACAAATAAAGCAGAGCTAAAGCTATAAGATGACACATTTATCCGAACTTCCCTTCATTCACTCAGGAACAAAATGTAAGAGGCAAAAAGAGGTCTTAACTTACAACACACTCTTGTGCACATCTTCAGCTGTGCTTGTTCGGAAGCCAGTCCTCACCTCACATATCTTTATGTACTGCAAGAGTAAACAGTTTTTCAGATGCTAAATGTTTTGAAGGTCTAGCTCCCAATTTCAACGATTTTGTGAACCAATTAGAGCTAAATTTCGCTAAATGAACTGACGACCTTGTGATTCTCTTTACTATATTCATTATTATTATTGTGTTATTTTCCCTCCCTAAATAAGCTCTCCACTTATTACGAAGCCTACTACTTATTAGTGGAGTGCTCTGCTTGTGGGGTACTCTACTTATTGAAGTTGCCACCAATATTTCCAGCGGCACGCTGCATTTGTCATCAGCACCTTTTTCTCCCTCATCCCTCAATTTGCTTCTTATGTGGGCGCTAAGTTGATTCCCACATTTTTCACATATTGTGTGGTCATGTACTCTATACCAGATCGGTTTGGAGGGGAAGTTCTAGGTGGCTGCATCTGTAATAGCGCTGAGAAGAAAGCTAATGTAAAATTAAATAAAACATAAAATACTGGCATTAAAGCATCATTTGCTAAATCCCACATTTGTGCATCCATCACATACACACTGTCTACTGCTTGTGGACTGTAGTCAAAATAATTTTCTCGGACTGCATTTTTCGTGACAGTTTTGGCAATTCTTGTTTGCTTGAAAGATGATTCTAACCCCAGTCTGTTTCTGCATATGTCAGGATATGCTTTGACTCATTTTCACTCAACAGGGATTTACTTCCTATATGCACTAAAACACATTACACGAGCCTTCAGAAACTGCTGTAGGTTAAACTGGGCTAACTAATCACATTTAAGGCCTAGCCTGGAAGCATTAAAGAGCCCCTATTATACTCCTTATCAGCGTCAAATAGACAAAAGGTGAAAGAAAAGGTGGTTACACTTTACTTGTATCTACATAAGAGTGACATGAAAGTGCCATGAACGTGTCATAAACATTATAAACAAGTCATAAACTTTTATGACATAATGCTTCTTTTAGTACGTGTCATTCAGTTTTTGTCATGACAAGTTATGGTTAGGGTTAGGGTTAGAGTTAGGGTTAGGGTTCATGTGTCATAACAGTGTCATGTGTTCATGACAGTGTCATGTCACTCTTATGTATATACCTTCAAGTAATTTGTGACCGAAAAGGTTTACATGCTTTGATGTTCAAAAAACATTGTTTCTCATACTAGCTATGTTTCCATCCACACGTTTTATCCGAATTAAGTGATATCGAATGAAAAATGCCTTATGGAAACAGTAAAATTCGATAGAATTTCATGAATATCAACACAAAGAAAATACGTTCGGTCTCATCGGATATACTCTTGATCGATATACGGCTTATGCGATAAACGCTGATGGAAACATTATTTGCCGAATAAATTAATGAATTGCGATTAAGTTTTAGGTCATTTTATGGTGGGGCCCCCAAAAAAAAAAAAAAAAAATTTTTTTTTTTTTTTTTTCCCCCTTTTTTTTTGCTTTTTTTGCACAGGACAGGTGTCAACAAAGACAGATGTAAGTGGACGAACGAGGAGACAAGAGACTTTTTGAATTTAATTTACGAGCAAAATATAACGGCTATTTTAGATAGCAAAAATCTAAGAAATGCCATCATTTATCAGGAACTCGCGAAGGAAATGACCAACACAGGTTACGACAAGCCGTGGGACGTCCTCCGGAGCAAATGTAAGGCGCTCAAACAGCGATATATGTCTCAAAAAAGAGAGTCTCACAGCGGTGCCGGAGGGAAAATAAAAGGCAAGTTCCACCTTTTTGATGAGCTGGATCAGATCCTCGGCCAAAGGCCCATCATAGCTTCCTCGGCTTCTAATATTAACAACAACAACTACTTGTGTCTAGCAAAACTTTGTTTGCAAATCTTTGCTTGAATGTTGTGTGATTCAGTGCGAAAATGAATGGAAACACCTTAAAATGTCTCAAATCAATTCGATATACCAATTTAATCGCAAAACAGCATGTGACGTCATTATGCACAGGTTTTTATTCGCTTTAAAGCTGTTGGATGGAAACACCTTCACCAGCTTTATTCACATGAGTTTTTTTTACCGAACTTCAGATAATTCAATTGACAAGTGGATGGAAACTTAGCTAGTGTCCATTGCTGCAGCTCCTCTGTCTGAAACACTGTCTGAGAATCTTAGCCCGCCTTCCTAAAAAAAAGCCCAGTCTGCTATGATTGTTCTGCTGGTCCACTCTGTTGTGATTGGTCAACCAAATTCAAACAAGCCACTATTAGGCTGTGTTTTCTTTGGCAGCACCAATGGTAGCACATCCGAAAAAGTGGGCTGGCAGACTCAACCAGTGACATAACTAGTTGAGGAATTTCAAACCGAAATGTGGGTGCTGAATATCAGGCAGTTGAGGAAAAAGTGCTGTCTGTTGGAGAGAAAGCTCCATTTGAAGTAAAATGTGTTTTTTTGTACTTTATACATCTATTACATACACAAAAAACATTGAATGTATTGTAAAAAAAAAATATTGTATAAAACATAATTATTTGGTCCTCAAATTCACAATACAACTCTACTACTAATTACAACTACTTTTTTCATGTAGTTTTGGCCGTGCGGCACCTTGTGCGTGCATGCCCTCAATCCATAGATAATAGGAAAAGGAAACAAGATTGAATAGGAAAATTCTGATCAGGTCTGACTAGTACTTAATTAATCTATTATATGTAGCCTTCATCCCTAGATTATTTAAGATCACCAAACTCCATGAACAAAAAGGAATGAAGGTGTCACCTCTTCCACCTCTTCCAGGTCCAACAAAACTAAGAAAAAGGGCAGACAGATGTCAATCAAGCACATCTGTCCACTGAGTGCTCAAACGAGGTCTAATCCGGGATACTAAGTGAAAACACCTGGTGGACCATGTGAGTGTATAGGACCTTTAAACTATTAAATACAAACTTCCTACATTGTACATTACTGCTAATGGTTTATGGTTGCCAACCTTGAGATATTCATTATATCAAACCACATTTTAGATATTTATGACCAGCATTTTTGCAACAGTTATTCAATATATTAGCATTCAGTAATTGCCTCCCTGATATATTTCATTGGAACTGCTGGAGCATATAAATTCATCTGTGGATTCAAAATCTCTACCAAATAAAAATCTAAATAGAAAATCTCTACCAGAACATGAAGGATTCATAGGAACTGATGCATGTGTGTGCAAGCGACTTTGAGTCCATGAAAAGTGCTATATAAATTCAATTTATTATTATTATTATTATTATATGTGATGCAGAATATGAAAGCTGATGCATGCATTTTACACACTGCTGTAAACAGCCCTTATTCACACAGAAAACAATCATATTTTATTTACAGTATCCTATTAATGATTTGCTAATTGTAAATCTTTTTTCTTTGACAGCATTTCTTGTTGGGACATCCAAGAAAATCTCAGATGTCAGTGCATCCTTGACTGCCCCAGGCAGAATGATTTTAAAATGGTGCGTGGTGCTAAAAACTGTTCATAATGATGGATTATCTCAAGTTTCAAGGCTTTCATTTTCATACTGCATTGACATCAGTGGAAATGAATGGCTGCCTGGAAGTGGGTTAATCAATCTAAAAACCTACAGTATTTGTTGGAAAATGGTCAGGGATAATGTATACTTGTATGCAATTAGTAGCTAACGGGCTAAAACGTGTGTGGTTCTGTCAGACTGCTATAATCAAAGTGAGGCAGCTTTCAGCTCATTGTTTTGGTTCTACGTTGGCAATTTTACTTTTCGACCACTCTCTGGTTCAGTCTCAGAATTTTGTCTTAGTTTTTTTTTTTCCCCACAAAAAAACTGAAATCTGTTTTCAGCACAAAGCTTGTGCTACCTACTTATACAGATATCAGACAAACTATAACAAAGTGAAGCATTAGCAGCTAAACATGATATTTCCTTTACTCTCTACAGGGAGAGTACTATTGTACTTGTATTCATCAGCTGAACACAAACACGACTCCAAATGAATGCTAATGTTAATCCGTTGTTGTTGTTGTTTACAGGTTGTTATGTTTCCCCTATTGGAGCAGATTTAACTAGAATTAAATCATTTATTAAAGTGCTCATATTATGCTTTTTGGCTTTTTCCCTTTCCTTTATTGTGTTATATATCTTTATTCAACACGGTCTCACGGGAGTTTGTGTAATGGTCACGTTATTTTTAATCTACTGATACGTGTTCACAGGGACGTTTTTGTCAATTGTTTTGCGGTGGCCAGCACGAAATGGTCTATACGGAGATTAACGGGGGAAAGCAAACACCACACCCCGGGGGAGGACGCCTCACACGCCGGGAGACGGTCGCGGGGGACGCGCGACAATAACGGGATGGCGGAGGTTGGGTTTAGGAAAAAAACAACGGGGAAAAGACGCCTCACACACCGGGAGACGGCTGTGGGGAACGCGCGACAATAACGGGACGGTTAACGGGGAAACAAAACGCCACATGCGGGACGCGATCCCCGGCCTCCTGGTTGAAAGTCCAGAATTGTTTTGTTTGTTTGACCCATCCACCACCCCAACCATTTAATACTACTCGCTACCGTAGACGTGCTGTGACCACGACATATGCTTCCCCTTTAAATACATTAGTTTACATTTTCGTCCTGGCCACCACGAAACAAATGACAAAAACATCCCCGTAAACACGTATCAATAGATTCAAATAACGTGACCATGTCACGTACTGCCATGAGACTGGGTTGCTTTATTTGTGCATGTTATAGGTTTACAAAGTGAAAAAGCCCAAAGTCCACCCCAAAGGGACTTACCATCTCCAACAGAAAACACTGTTCACAAACTGCTCCAAACAGCTCTATTGTAGTCCAGCCTTTACTTCTGTGACGAACGTGCGTCACTTTGTAACACACGTTATAATGCTCGCCTAGCTGCTAGCGTAGCACGCCCTCATACTCATCTTCTTAATGGCTAGTTGTCCTTACCTAGCTACTGCGCATGTGTGACTCCCAACAAAGATGGAACAGAAGTGTGATACCTCACTCTGTAGCTAAAACAGAGAGCTCAATACATAGGGCAAAAAGAGGAGCTGCAGCAATGTGCAGTACAACAATAAAAATATGGTGTTTTTTGAAAATTAAACCATGTAAACCTATTCTGGTACAACCTCTAAATACAATTATGAACCTGAAATGGAGCATAATATGAGCAATTTAAGACATATTAAGACATATAACAGTTTGCCAAAAGAAAACTTGTTTAGGGTTGTCAAAAATAGTGCATTCATTTTGCTGAATTAATTTAAGAAAAAAACGCTTCAAAAAACATTATGTGTCAAACAAATAACTCACATTAACCGTAATCGCATGTATGATGCCCCTTGATCCCATATATCACTGAGCATACAACCCTAGGTTTGTAATGATGGAAACAGATTGTTTGGACTTGTGAGTGATGCGCAGCGCAACCACACAGCCCTCTACACACATCAGAGTGCTCGGTCATTACTTGACATTTCTCCATTCTCTGCTGAGATGGATGGAAAAGTGTAGCAGTGTTTCAGTGTTTCCATTGTATAAATTAGCCTAGCGGCTAGCGGACTTCTGCTCACAGAACAGAACACCATGCTGAATTTTGTCAGCCTTAACATTGTTGAAACAGCAGCTAATATTGAGTGTGTGTGTGTGTGTGTGTGTGTGTGTGTGTGTGTGTTCAGAGATCAAAGGCGAGGAGAGAAACATGACCGTAAATGACAACAAAACGCAATAAAGACTCTCACACTGAGCTGCAATGGAGTTGAATATTCGGGTCCAGCCCTAATGTTTATCCACTGACTCAATCAACCAAAATTCATTTGAATATTTTAAAAGGCTTCTCACGGCCAATATTGGTACGTGCAATTCATTTAGATTAATAAATTACAAAGCATGTAATTAATTAGATTAATGTTTTGGATCGCTCGACAGTGATTTCAAGGATTTTCAACCGCATCTCATGGTCTTCATCAGCTGATGGATTTTGAGTGTATATACATATATACTAATAATTTACCTGATTAGTCTGCTGTTGTCACGTTTATCTTGAATACCTCAGCACCATGAGTAGCAGAGCACGTTCTCTCAGAATACTTAACTTTGAAATGAAAGATGAACTTTGCTTTACATTAGGATAAAAGGCAGAGTAGTATGCATTATTGCTCTGCAGCATCACATAGGGTGTCGGTGGGTGGAGGGTGAGAGGAACAGTGTTTACTCATGGTTCATTAGGTTTTTGTCAGGTGGTTTTCTCCCTTTAGGCACCCTCTATGCTAAGCAATGCTTTCCTTCTTTTTACTACCTGCAATTAGCCTTGTACATTAAAGTGCTTGCTGATGTCTGACTAATAGCAAGTATATATCACACCCTGCAAAGCAGGAGGGTCTGTTCTCAACTAAGAGCATGCTGTGTTATGCATTTCTAGGAAACACCCCATTTATTTATTCAAATCAGTCATAATGTGTAACTTGTTTCCTGTCTTCTGGCTCTTGTGCAGTATGCTGGGATGTCGCTGCCACGTAGTTATAGAACTGGAGGAGTAAGTGACATGCATGTGTTACACAAATGGATGTATGGAATGATTTTCCAGGCGTGCATGGTTTTTAAGAATGTTTAGTCTTTTCTTCCTTCTGTAATCACGTGACACACACATATCAGCCTCATTCGCGGCTACACTAACTCTGGATTTAATAAAGTGTTTACTCCTACTAGTGTAACTCTTATTCAAATAACAGTGCATAAAATACGAATGACTATTTTACATTACTACCTGCACTCTTATACAGTCTAGTACAATACATACATTCACATAGTCCACACACACCAGGCCTCCGGCAACTACAAAGAATTCCACTTAGACCTCTCATCGCTGCCCACAGTACCTGTGCCTTTGTACTCACCCATACCTCATGCATACTGTCCCAGTGTTATTGAATACATATATATTGTGCTAGCTAATGAAGGAGTAGAACATATATTAATATGATCAAGCAAAAATAACAAAAGAGAAAAGGGGGAGGGAGGGGCCTTAATATAGCCAATATTACTATAAGTCCCACACATGGTTCCTGTTTAATTGTGTTTACTCTTGAAATAATTTATGTCATTTTTTTCGTTATTTGATGAGTCAGGCTTACACATTCATTTAGACCAACTTGATTTTAGACCCTTTTTAGGGGGGCTCAAGCCACCCTCAATTTCATCTCACCCCCCCTAAAATTATGATAATAAAAACAAAAAAAAACAAAAGTGCTTTTAGTGCTTCAAGTTAGAGTTTGCGAACTTGTCCGTTAATGATAGAGGACAAACAATTACAGGTTCAAAGGACTTGAAACAAGATTAATATCCTGTGTGTCTGTCGCCAATGCTATGCACCTATAACCCTGTCAAGGAAAGGTTTAACAGAAACATAGTTTTGGCCAATGGAAGGTGGTTGTGCCAGACCCCCCCCTTTGTCTCGCTCTAACTAATCTGTCAGAGGGAGAGCAGGAGAAGTTTAACGTTGGTAGTCCCCTGAGAAGAAGTTGGTAATTTCACGGTGCAGATTAGAACCCAAATTGAAACGTAAGCAACAAAAATTTCTGAATGTTAGAACATTGTGTCAAATTGGTCGTTATTACTGTGACTTATAAAGTGTCAGGTTTAGTTCCATCATAGTGTTAATAGTGGCTGAGCCCCCCTAAAGGTCTGATCTTAGAATCGCCCCTGAGTACCAGGTACTTTTTTTTTTATGTCAATGGAAAAACAAAAAAGGCAAGGTGAGTCGAGCAGGTACCATGTAATGGAAAAACGCCATAAGCAACTAGAGAAATTTTGATTTTAATAAAATTGTTTTTTCAGCAATATTTCTTCCTGTAACAGAAATGGTTCACAGATGGATGGAAGGGCGAGGATGAATATTTCTTCACATGATTTTCCTAAACTGTTTCTCAATGTGATATTTTAACTTGCTTTGAAGGTTTTAGTATATGCAAAAAGCATGACATAAGATTACCTCAATAATTATTTACAAAGCCCCCTCTTGGCCTGAGTTTCAGAACATGAATGTCATTACATTTGTTCAACTGCTGCTTTGACTGAATAGCCGACTCGAGTCAGTGGATCTTTAGCTGTCAACATTTTCACGGCTCATTGGCCATGTGTGTCACATACAAGAACATTTAACCTGTCGACCACCTGTTTTCAATTAATACCCTCCTGCAACTACAGTAAATGGCACAATGTGGAGAAGGGAGATGCGACTGAAATACAGAAACAAAACACTGTATCACTTTGAGGGATCTTCATTCTCAAACATGTTATTTCAATGAAGCTGTTATGAATGCTGATTAGTTATTCCAGCCCGGTCTCATGGCCGTTCGTGATATGGTCACGTCATTGAATCTATTGATTCGTGGACAGGACACGATATTGTTGTTTTTTCGTGTGCCGATTATGAATTTTAAAGCAGTGTATTTCAATGGGAAGCATATTTCGTGATCACAGAACGATGACGGTAGCGAGTAGTATTGATAAGGGTGGTGGATGGGTCAAACAACACAGGACGTCCCGCGTGTTGCAGTTCCTTTCCTCGTTATTCTCTTCCTAACCACAACCGTCCCGCTGTAGTCGGCGTGTCCTGCGTGTGACGGTTCCTTTCACTGTTCTTCTTTTCCTAACCACAACTGTCCCGTTGTTGTGGCGTTTCATTTCCCCGTTGTTGTGTGCCCCTGCGCCCGGGGATCATGTCCCGCGAGTGGCGGTCTGTCCTGTTGTGGCTGGCGTGTGGTGCCTTATTTCCCCGTTGTTGTGTCCCCCAGAGCAGGATCGTGACCTGTACACGAATCAATAAATCAAAATAACGTGACTGTTTCACAACCTGGCGTGAGACCATGTTGGTTATTCATCAATGTACCCTGGATAATGCCAAAAGCTTCCTTTTTCCATGATAAAAACTATCTGGGACACACAAGTCACAGCTGAGAATCACAAACCTGCTTATGTTAAGTTTAATATAGACTTTTTGTGTAAAAAATAAATTATCATGGCAGAAATCCTTGTGCTTCACACATACTGAGTATCTTGCTCTAGCTGTGAAAAACTAATGAGATTGAGACACTGGAACCTCTAATGTCCTGGCCTGAGACAAGGGGCATCAACACTTGCACCAAAAATTACACTTATTTACAAAGATCTCTGAAATGCTATGCTGCAATAATAGGCAAGTTTTTCGATTACCACATAAAGGCATAAATTATTGTCTGATTCTGGCTGAGCGGGCCCCTGCAATCAGCAGTGCTGAGCTGAGACTGAGACTGACTTGGCCTATATAACAGCTAAGCCTCATTAGCCACAGCCTCAAACCTACGAGTGACTGGGGAGGCAGAAAAACACTGATTTCTCAGGGTGACAACGAGACAACAGATTCCCACCAGAGCCACAGTGGGTATGGCATATAATTGGACATATCCCAATTCCCTAATAGAATGTTTGCCTTTTTTGAAGAACACATGGAGAAGACCTGTGTGATTCTTGACCTCCATGCTCCACAGAGGCAGCTCAAACCGCTGCCTTTGGGCTACACCATATCTGGGTGACGAAAGGAAGCATGTGGCGAGCTACTGTATGAAAAATATTGTCATTTTTATTGCTTAAAATTTTTGTCACATACACAATCATACACAGTATAGTCTATATCCACCGATGCTGCCGGATATTCCGCCGGATCACGCTCTTTTCGCCCGGGGTGAGAGAGGGTTGTTGTTCTTGTTCAGTTGCGATTGTCTGTTCTGTATGTTAAAAAAATACATCTTTGCCTTACTCTATATACAGTAGATTAGCATGCCATTTTTTCATTTTTTTCACACAACATCAAACCAGTGTCACACTTTGCTTTTTGACAGCATTTTAACAGACAGGCTGTTTTTGAGCTAAGCATCCAAACTGTAAGGCCGGTTACACACTGGCTGCGTGGCGTGATCGTGGCGTTTCTGTTGCATGTCAGCTGCGTGGATTTTTCTATGTCTTTACACACCAGAAATGTGTCTGGTGCAGTGCTGCTGCTGCTAGCCTTGTCTGGACACATGTATATTTCCCATTGATAAAATGAAATACCATGTTAAACATTAATATATACTGATTTGATTACAACAAAGACAACGTCGGCAGTATTGACGGCAAAATAGGCTACAGAATATTTCGTTCTGTATTGACAGGTGCAATATTAGAAAATCAATTTTTTTTAAATTACATTTATATCTGCATTTATATCAACACCTAGAGACTTTTAAACATCAACATGTCATTTATTAATATGTATTCGTGTCTAAACGACATATAAACATCTTTTCCTAATCTATTTTGCCTGGAAACGCTTCCAACACGCTTGCGTGTCGCGTGAAAAATAGCCGTCGGCACTATTTCTAGCAGGCACGCGTTTTCGGCGCTGCGCGTGTCAAGCAGGCAGTGTGTAAGCTCTAATCTGTTAACATGGGAGCCGAAATAGAAATGGACACACCACACAGCTGACACGTTCGCGCGACGCATCCAGTGTGTAACCGGCCTAAACCATTCAGAAGCTTACTACATGTGCAAAGATGAGGCCAAAATTAAAAGGAACAATTCTTTTGATTTGTATTCTCTTTGTGAGACTTTTTGTAGAAAGTCAAAATGTTCATTAGAAAGTACGTGAAATTTACAGTTAATTCAAAAGCCCTCTTCACTCATTGAGTACATGTGACTAGAATGCATAAGAGCAACCTTCAGTTCTCCCCCTGGCCATGCAAAGCAATGATGTGGATTTATGCATCACTTTGATGTATTTTGTTTGTACTGTAATCCACTGTCCCTTTCTGTGACATTAGGGCTCCGGTTGCTTGAAATTATAAGTGGGAGAGAGAGGTTAATGACACAAAAATAAAAACTAGATAGATAGATAGATAGATAGATAGATAGATAGATAGATAGATAGATAAATAGATAGATAGACTTTATTACTATACAAACTGGAAAATTACTCTGTTACAGCAGCAAGTTAAAGGGACATACACACATACTCACTCACACACATACAGAAAATAAAAGAAATATACTAGAAACAATAAATAAATTCAAAAATAAGATCAAAAATAAGATCAAAATGCCAGAACTACTGAAAAAGATATACTGAGAGGAATGAAACCTACATACATAGTTTATATAACAACATAAAATATGTATAATATTAAATATGTAAACAGTGATGAGATGAAGAACACCTTATCATGTCAAAATTGAGTTCAGGTCATGTCATTGGGTTGAAAGTAAAGTCAATAAAACCTGTATATGCAATCGTAGAAGGATTAAGGTGCTAAATGACAAATATTAGAAAAATAATAGATATTGAACATGGGCTAGGTTAGTAAAACACTATGGTTGAGGTAACGTACAGCTATTATAAAAAGAAATGAAAAAGCCTTTTTGTTCAACAATGCACCATTTGTATGTTAGACTAGGCATATACATTATTTCCTAAGGGATTACATATGATTTTGTCCATTGCATTGAACCCTCTATATCTCTATATTTGCATTTTAAGATATGCCTATTGCACAAAACTTTAAATCAGAGTGTTGAAAATGAGGTTTTTAGTCCAACATTTACAACCAACAATTAGATTATGATTTACAATATGTCAGCTCATAAGGAAAAATCCTGCTTATCTGTCCCCAAGTGTTTATCACTGTTAATCATTTTAAGAGTGAAAAACGTCTCCAATGTGTCTCCATTTTGTTTGTATCACATAGCTCCTTTTGAATGTCCCAAAACTGTTTAATAACCCAGCAATTATGCAACCTCATGAATCTTAAACTGTCAGTCTCCCAGTGCACTATGAAGAAAATTATTACTGCGCACTTTCTTAGATTAGCAGTTAATGAGCTTGACTCTTTCTAAAGTTCGGAGTGTCGCAGAAAAATGACCCAAATTTCATCCTGGACTATGAATAGTGAAACTGTTTCAACTGTAACTGTATGCATATCAACTTTTTAATATACTATAAATATTCATTAGATTGTCCTTATTCTGCACCAGTCAGTTCGGGGCACAGATTCTGTTCCTGAGCAATATTGAGCATCTTACAAAGCGGGGAAATGGATTTAAAACAAGGGACACGCCTGCCACTGAACTTTGATGAAACTTCTCGGCTGAGGAGGATGATTTTATTTTTCCTAAGGGGCCATACTCTAAGTGCATACCGAAATACTGTTCAGTCAGCAGTTAAGTGCGGACCCATGTGACTATTCAGCTGCAATGTGCAAATTACTTAAATTCTCAGTCTTTATTTGCAGTAGTTTGTTCCAGCTAGAACACTGTCACTCTTATATCGGGTACTTTACCATGGGAATATGTATATTGTATATCAGGGGATTTAACCATTACATTTCCCTAATTGTAGCTAAGTGATTTTAGTTGCCTAAACCTAAACATATACCTTGACCATGATTTAGTCAGCGCAAGAACTTATTTCATGCATATAGAAAATTACTTAAAGTTGACAGTAAACATTTTGTGTCCAGCAGGTATGTTTCAAAGTATCTGGCAGGTCAGTATGAACACATCTTGCAAAAGGTGTTGGCTGTTTTGATTTTGGGGATATGTTCAATATAAAAGGTTTGGTTTGACATTGTTGAATAAAACTGAATCCAGAGTTTGGCAGACTAATCGGTCAGAAGTCCAATATAGGAATTAAAAGAATTAAACTTTGTGAGCTCGACTTTCTGAAATAACCAGGATATTGTCCTGGATGATGAAAAAAAATTTTTAAAAAAATTTATATTTTATTTTTTTTTGTTTTTTTTTTAAAACACCAAAAAAAAAAAAAAAAAAAAAATTTTTTTTTTTTTTTAATTTTTATTTTTATAATTGTGACAGCAGCACAATATTTTCAAAATAATAGATCATTAAAGAAAGAAATACAGCTAAGTAAAATAAAATGTGTTTTAAATAATTAAAAGAGCTGCATCTTAACGTTCAGGTTTCTAGCAATAGGGAGACCCAAATGCAAACATACACAGACATGCCAGAGATTCAGCAGGCAGAGTAGAATGCAGCTTACAAAGTTCAAGAGGTCACATTAACAGGCTTATAATTGGTGACAGTCACACAGTCAGAGTAGGTAAACAAATTCAAAGAACAGCAGGCTGTCAGAGTGAGTAACAGGGTGCAGGTAGGAAACTCTACCGCAGCAATCCAACAAAGATGATCTGACAAAAAGCTGGCTGAAAATGGGCCTCTATATACAAACACTGGGGCTAGGTGAGAATGAGCAGCTGCTGAGGAGGTAAACAAACAGAGTATAATTAATGAATACATTTAAGTTATAAAACTAAACAGTCTGCCACTAATGAGTTTAGAGTTGGGAACAAAGTTATCAGAACTAGATATGGTAGGTATGATAGGTATTTATAATGTCTATTTAAATGTAATTATTTGAAATTCTATCACAGAAACAGTTCAACCTGATCAGCCAGACAGAAGATTAGAATAATTTGACCGTATGTTTAATAGGGTATTACATCTGCATGCCAGCCCAGTATCCTTAAGAATTACATCTATTTTGGATAATTCTGAATCTTGAAATGTACAGTATGTCCAATGCCAATGCAGGAGGAGGAAAGTAAGGGTGTGGAGGTTAGGGTGGTGGATGGACGTCGCCTAGCATGCCAGACCGAAATACAGGAGACAGGAGTCCTTGTGTCTTCACGGACCTGCAATTGAGACTCACGAGCAGTTTTTTTGTAACCACAGTCTTACCTTACATTACTCAGGTTAAGTTGCCTATTTTACCATAACTGCTATCCTTCCCTAACCTTAGCCATAATGTTGTTGCCATGTGGACCCTGGACCCATCATTTTTAAATTCTTAAAGCCAGATTACTGCTAGCACTATACCATCAGCAGGTTCCCTTTGAGTTTGCCTTTTCCAAAAAAAGGCATCCTATGCATTACAGTTTGACTTCAGGAAGAAAACAAGAAATGAAGTATTCACTGCAAATAAATAAGAGCAGAATGAATTACACTTTATGGAGTTGCTCAAAACATAATGAGAACAAAATTATTGGAATCTGATGATGTATGTAAATGTATTAATACAAATACAATACGATTCCATTTTTTGAGCAACACAGACCAGGGGCTGATCAAATTTTAATGAATGATCCAACATAAAATATTGATCTTGAGGGATCAGGCCTGGTGACATGCATATGATTCCTTTCAATATGGATGAGTCTAAACAAACACTGTTGATGGAAAACATGTAGACAGACAGGAGTCAATAAGGCCCCTTAATTAGACAAGAGCAGGCCAAACAGAACTAGATTACCATCTAATTATTGAGCTGAAAGTAAGACATCAATACACATGATCATTTCTGATGCTACAATGTTTTTACTGAGACATTATGCAAGACATGGGAATGTGTATCTAGTTTGAAAGTAATGTTAATTTGCAACAAATGTGGGGCTTTTTACAGTTCGATATGCATATGAAAGTCAATGCAACTCCATAAAAGGGGGCACCCTCAAATATCAATCCTAAATAAGTTGTGTAGTCTTCACATATTCATATGTTTTGGTGCTTCTGTCCTTCATGCTAAGTATTGTTTATCCAAAAATCTAGATATGTTGATGCTATGATGCATTTCTTTCTCGAAGGAAGGAGCATCTTTCAGGGAGGAATTATCTCCAGAAGCATGCTACTGGATGATGGTGAAGGCAATTGCGGATGCTGAACTGTCACTGATGCCAGATAATAAAAGCTCTGACACAAATACTCAATTGATCTGATCATAGCTGCATGGCACATTTTTTATACTTGAATGTATATGCATTTCAAGTCACAGGGCAATCATCTCTCTCTTAGTTATAGAAGGATTATTCTGAGTACCATCAGTGCCCAGATGCATCAGTGAAGTTCACTTACAAAAATAATAAGATCCATCAATATCTTTTCATAATTTGACTCCTCTTAAAAAAAAAAGTCTACTGTTTGTGCCCTCAAAAGCCATTTCCTCCCATTCATTTTGTACAGTATGAAATCAACTTCCATTGACTTGAAAATGGACCACTCTATCAAAGTAAACATGAAGCCTTCTATTGCTTTTGGTTGAAGTTTCCCTGATTATTTAATTGTGTCTTGGTTGAGTGTTTTAGTGTTACAGCCATCTTACTGCATTCACTGCTTGCTGTCAATCGTGCAGAGAAACAGAAATCTAAGCCAAGAAATAATCCTTAAAATACATCTTGCTTTAAAAACTCAACCATGTCCTTCATACTAAGGCCATTTCTGTCAACCAGCACAGCAGTTAACTTAGTTTTGGCTTGTACTTTACAAGTAAAGGAACATTATTTCATTGTCATTACACATCGACTGCCATTGTTTTGAAATCAAGACCCCAAATAGGTCCCACAAGGATTAATATTTGTCCTCTATAATTACTCTATACATGTAAAGTTAATGCTATTTATATAGCCCACAATCACAATCAGAAATGTACCTCAAAGAGGCTTATTTGGTTTGGTACAACCATTCATGTTCTCCTGAGGATGAATTGCAATAACTCTGGTGATCCCCTGAAAAAAGTATATTTATTTTATCCAATACTTTTTTCTGGTGAATATATCATTAACAAATAGAATGAACTGGCAGATTTTTACATATAAGATTTGTTATTTACTTTTGGTGTGCCTAATGCTAATGGAGCGACACTGACTTGAAGCTTGATTACCCACTGTACATATCACAATGTGTTTGTTGCTGCGTCGGGTAATTTGTTCTGAAAAACAAAGCAAAATTAATTTTGCTGATGAATGTATTTGTTACAGTTAGATTGAGCGAGCAAAGCTGCATTGTGCATAGAAGATTCAGAATTAATTACATTTATACAAGTTTACCCCATGCAAACGCTTGAACCTGGCATGGAGATGGAGTTTAACAAAGGGAGGGGATTTGGAATTCTTTCTTTTTTAAACTTTCCAATCCTTGCTCTACAGTTATATAGTGCAGCTTTAGGGGAACAGAGGGAAACAATGTGCTAAGGTCTGTTGTCTTATACCACTTTGTACACCAGAAAGCAAACACTCAAGTAATTGGTTCCATTTGAAGTTGAACACGGAGGAATGTGGGTAGCAAGTCTCTCTCTGGCTGTTAGCACAACAAATGTCAGGTTGCATGTTGCTAAATAAACTCTGTTGGGGTTTGTTATTTTCTCAGATATTGATTCCTTCACGTGCCCTGTGACTGAAGAGTTTCTTTTTATTTTCACTTTGAGGGCCCTATCAAGTCTTGTATTTGGTAACATCATTGTTTTTTAATCAAGAGTAATCACTTAAGACAGTTATCTTGACATTTTTCTGGAGTCTCATAGACTTCAAGCACTCATGTACTACTCAGAAACTTAAACAATTTAAGTCATCCTAATTCCACTGTAATCACTGTTTATGGATGTACAGGCTGCAACAGGCAATTGTTGGCACCAGCTGCTTCTTTAGACACCTGTCAGATCTGTTTCAACCTCTGATCTGTATTCATTTGAAGGCCTTAATACCAGCTGAGACAGATCTCAAGAAGCTTGTTTGTGCCGCACCCACTGCATCTCATTGCAACTGATGATGCACATTTATCATTGTTATAAAACCCTCTTCTCCTCTCTTTTTAACACTTTTGCAGGTCTGGAAACAGAAAAAGGTGGCAGGGATAAGAGTTTTGTTTACATCGTGCTAATAACAGAAAACAAGTGATTTCTCTCTGAAAACTGAGGCAACACTGAGTCAGGTTTGTTAGGAAATTTATTTGATTTGCTTTATTTTTCATGTTTTTTTCTTTAACTCAGAATCTTATCAGTGGGGTGTTTTGTTCAGTGTGTAACCATTTTAAGGTGTCTGCAAGTAATTCCTGTTTTCCACTCCTTGTGTGGCAGACAATAACACCATCTGATGTGTCCACTTGACAAAGAGGAACAGGAGGGAGTTCTTTGCCTCCAAGGAGAGCATTATTTATTCAACAACAGAAGACCTCAGAAGTTATTACCTTGTTTATACCATAGCCACTTTCCAAGATTGAAAAATGACCCATCTATCTAGAGAAATATTATTTGTATGGTGTTCAGCAACAATTTTGTTGCTACATGGAACAATTTGAGTCTACAGAAATACATAAATAACATTGTTTGGTCTGATGAGAAACAAACCAGGGCAACTAGGAACAGGTAGTTCTTAGAGTTCTAAGACATTTCTTTAAACCCAAGAAGTCAACACTTTAGTCAAATGTGTGGCCAAGTAGTAGTCTGGGTCAACGGAAGTACATTGCATTGTACATTTGAATTGTGCAATAATGCAGGCCTGCTTGGTTCTTACGGCAGATAATTGTAAAGATTTACAAATAATACGTTTGTAGCATTCACTTTCTAACTTGCACAATTTGTACACACGACGATACACTGGTAAGAGCAAATTACATTTAACCATGTATCCAGCTAATTTAAATAGCTCACGTTACTGTATTGGGTGAACAGTTAACTTCATTTATGGGGTGTTTTCTTTTGTGGGGTGCAAATGTTCCACCAAAACAAGTTCCTTCTCCGAGACTATTTTGCAGAGCCACCATGGCTGTATCCTGAACTTAGTGCTGCCTGCAAAGATTATGATTGGTTTAAAGAAATGCAAACAACCCAGAGCGTTTTTTTTTCTTCTCCTATTGTAGAATGTATCTGAGGTGAAGACAGATCTCACTTCACAGTGCTGTGGAGATACATAGGTCAGACCATGCAAGACTAGCTAAATAGTAACACTAATGCAAACAAACATGAAACCCATTATCAAACTGGATACTTCCTGGTTGCCACCGATCATGCCAAAGGGCATTTGTAATGCAAAAAAGTGTAATGTTTATTAGGTTGACACAATCACCTCAGACTCTGGCTCATCATCCCTTATGATATCTGTTGAGTTCTTCCCAATTAATTATGAATGACATAGACCCCATTTCCAGCTGGTAATAACATGCTGTCTGTTCAAAAGACCTTTGCTTTACACATGGTATACATGAATGTTCTGCTATCATGTTTTCTAGATTCTGTGTTGTGATCAGATTCAGTTTGCAAAGTAAGTAGGCGGGGCTGGCATAGTTCAGCATCTCCACTGCCAATTCAGCCATTGTGGGGGGATTGTCTTTGTCTGTACGTATTTTCAGAAGAAGTTATTTACTACAGGCTTGGGTTTCTGCTCGCTTTTTCTACTCCTACTCCTTGTGGTGGTAGTTGAAGACGAAATGGTTGTTAATACATGTAATCATAGACTGATAAGCAAGAAAGCACCTTATTAACATAGCAACAAAATTAGCAAAGACCTTTATAGGAGATTATAGGAGATAAGATTTAGAGAAAACAATGTATAAAACAAAGAGAGTAGAGTCGAGGAGCACCAAGAGCAACTGGCTTTCCAACCTGATTTTTAAAACTAAAATTAGAAACAAACAGTGGACATGTAAGAACCATTCACTGCAGACTGGAGTAAAGGCTAGCCTTGCATTCATCACAGAAACATCATGTCTTCCCCTGGAGACTCTCACAGCCCATTGGCACACATTTCACAAAGCTGAACTCTGACCCGCGCGGAAGTCGAGTGCCAGGGCGAGGAAAGGCCACGAGGACAAAGACACAGGGAAAATCAGACCTCTTCCACTAATTGCGCTACCTTCACCAGTGCCCGCTCACAGCACAGTGGGTTCCCTCATGTGCCGCTCTTGACTGATGTGCTAAGAATTAGATTCTGTCACTTAAAGACTCACCAGGGCGACACCCTGCAAACGTTTTACCGGGCCAAGACAGAGGGCCGCCCCGGTGGTATTTGGAGAACGAGAATGAGGTTACTTTGAGTTTCTACCTGCTATGCATGACTGCTGCTTCAGTGGACACTGACAAATGCTGAGGACTGTGGAACATAGAAAAAGTATTGTCTATTTTACTACAGAAGGAAAAAAAAGAATATAATAATGGCATGCATAACAAAACTGCTGTAGCCACAAAATACAAAAAAATCTTTAAACTAGGTACTGGTTCAAAACAAAGACATATTACAATTTCACTTGGAAGGCTTAATTTAAAATGAATGGCAGAAGACAATGTTTTAGTTCAAAAATGCAAACCTTTCATAAATAAAGGTAGGAATATTGTAAAGCTTTTCTCACATTGGAAAGTCTTTGGATAACATTGTGCCTTTAAGCAAGATTTAATTAAATCTTGAGTTGGGAGAACATATTGGACAGTAGCGGACATTGTTGTGAAGAAACAAATGCTCTGCTGCACACCGGGAGACAGAGGAATGGGTGCTCATTGGACTGCAAAAGTCATGTGGACAGAAAGAAGATGAATAACTTGTTTATATATATGAACTGGTATTGGAAGCTTTTCTGATTACTTTTGAAAAAAAAAAAAAAAAAAAAAACTGTTTACATTTCCACGACCAGGACCTCCTGCTATAGTTTCTCTATCAGTGTGTTCTGATAAAGTGTGACCAAAGACTGTCTTTGAGAGACATAATATTATAATATTGTCATTTTTCAAATTTACTTCAAACTGTTAAAAAAATTAAAAAAGAAATTAAAAATAACGACTACTTGTGCTCAAGTGAGTCAATTTACTGTGGCACCGGTTGGTCAAAGCATTCTGTAAATTACATACTTGTTAAAACAATATGTATACTCTATTGCATTCCTTAACATGATCTGTACAATGAAGGCATAGAAAACATATATAAAACATATTTTGCAGCAAAAGTAATAACATAATGGGAAACAATCAAATTAATGCATCTTACCACATTAAGGTGGACAAGACATATGGTTTACTTTTTCAATGACAAAATAACCACTGCAGGCATAAAGCCTAGTCAATATTAGATGGGCTGTGAGAGTTTTGACTCTAAGGAAATGTAACTAATGGCATTTCTTCATGCTTAACTGCATGGAACTACAGCATGAACATATCACTTGGTGGTCATTTAAAAGGCAACATATCAATATTTGTATTTTAAACTAGATGTGTTTCAAATTGAAGGCTATTTTTAATGCTTTTTTGAAACTGACTCTTCTCTCTGTTACAGTATTGGCTGTACCATACCGTAACGTACTTAATGCACATTTTTATTTTGATTAAGAATTAAACACTCTTACTGTAACAATCACACTACATGTATTTATTTATAATCAGTCACCATACTTCTTGTCTTCTGTCCTATTAAATATATAACAAGGGTTCACTTTTCTGCACAAGTTATACGCTCCAACATGAAAAGGTAACGTGCAAGACTAAATTCTCGAAGTCCTTGCAAAAAATGGAGCTTAGATGGATTTGTGAAGAATGCTATCTACATATTTTCACTGCACATCAGTATGTTTTGAAATGTTAATATAGGTTTATGCATTAACACATGTCTGTATTTCCAACCACTGAGAACAAGACAAGGATCCTTGATGTATAGAATTATACAATAATATATTTTGTGTGCAGAGGAAAAGAGCAGGGCTACAGTATATCTGCTCTATATGCTGTACAGGCCTTAGGAGATCACAGTGCTTAGTAAGCATTAATATTCCTATTTCTGCACCAGTGCTTAAACCTACAGTGCAGCTTAACTGCTATAATGTCATCAAAATGGTGTATGATGAGAAACCTATCCCTTAAAACCAAAGATGGTGCAGTGTGCAACAACAACAATTTCATCTTGTACCGTTTCCAATTAGCAGCAATGTGTTTTTTTTCCGGCTGATTCGAGTCGGAGCTGTCGGTGAGAGGAATCAATCGCATTGTCTGATCAGCTTAAGCAAATCAGTGCACAAGAAGAAAACTGAAGTGAGAAAAGCAAGCAAAGTTTAGACTAAAGTTAGGAGGGCATACACAGAAGGCTCTTCTCATTTTTCATGTTCATCTCACCTGATCAAATCAATACACATAGAGCTGTCAAAACTGGCAAAAAAATAATGCTTGAATAAGATGGGCAAAACCTAGATACATAACTACTTGTATATGTATTTCAACATAAACATGTCTTTTAAAAGATGTACCTACACATTACAAAATAAACCAAAAAAAGTACAATATTGTAAAACTTGATTTAAAGATCGTAGACCTCTCTGCCCTTCTCTTTCTCTCCATTGTGGTTGTTGCTAGACTGAGAACTAAGACCACTAGCAAGCAAGCTAGCTAACTAGCCAGCAGGCTGGTTACTTCATGAGTAAAACCAAAGAATTTCTAATAAGGGAAGAAGTTCCACTCTCTCGTTACTTCCGGCTTCTGAACTGGTTGCAGTTCCACCAGAGTTCCATATAGGGGGCGCTCACAGGCCAGTGCAGAATGAATGGGACACTATGGAGCTATACCCCTCAAAATCCACTTTTCTCAGGATATAATTTTTTTTCTAGTAATTTGAATTATAATTCGAAAGAGGAGGCTAAGACAATAAACACTGCTGGGTGTTAGATTTTTTTAAAGTGGCTTTTTTGTTCTAAAAAGCCTTTTAAAATGTCAATGGCGTCATACACATATACGGCCAGAGATACTGCTTTACGGCAAGCTCTGAGTCGCTTCCTTTGTTCTCTCGAGGCATCGACAACACAGCTGACAGGTAAAGCTCTCCCTGTTAATACATGTGCTAGTAAGAGGTTTGCTAATGTTTTAAAGACCACCCCGAAATATTCACCCTGACATTCAGGCTCTGCTTCGGAGGCGTCAAGCTGGATCTCCGATCGTAATCAGTCCTTCACCAATCAGCATTCATTAGCAGAATGCTAGCGGGTTATGGGCAACAACGACTCAACCTGTAAGAAATCAAAAGGACATAAGTACTCGTTCATTCAACTTTCGATCTATAATCTATGTTGAACTTACAAAAACTACAATCAAATCTGAGATTTCTCAACGACAATCAGGCGAAAGAGACACATTTTGCCGTCTAGCTCAATAGTGTACCATTCATTTTGCACTGGACCGCGATCACCCCCAGTGGAACTGGTGGTACAATGGGGTTGAATAGGGAGTGGAAAGGCTTTCCGGCTTTAGTAAAACTTCACAACCTAATGTTTCATGTACCAGCCCGTTCTCACTCCCAACTCGTCACATACTGACGCTTGGTCAGTGGCTCTAAGCGTCAGATAGCAACGCAAAAATCACACTTAGTCCGGTTACACACTGGATGCCTCACGCAAGCATGTCAGCTGCGTGGCGTGTCCGTTTATATTTTGGCTCCCATGTTAACAGGTTAGAGCTTACACACTGCCTGCGTGAGACGCATGCGCCTCAGGCGCCGAAAACGCGTGCCTGCTAGAAATAGAACCGACCCCTATTTTTCACGCGACACGCAAGCGTGTTGGAAGCGTTTCCAGGCAAAATAGATTAGGAAAAGATGTGTATATGTCATTTAGACACAAATACATATAAATAAATGACATGTTGATGTTTGAAAGTCTCTAGGTTTTGATATAAATGCAGATATAAATGTAATAAAAAAATTAGATTTTCTAATATTCCACCTGTCAATACAGAACGAAATATTCTGTAGCCTATTTTGCCATCAATACTGCCAACGTTGTCTTTGCTGTAATCAAATCAGTATATATTTATGTTTAACATGGTATTTCATTTTATCAATGGGAAACATACATGTGTACAGACAAGGCTAGCAGCAGCAGCGCCGCATCAGACACGTTTCTAGTGTGTAAAGACAGAAAAATCCACGCAGCTGACACGCAACAGAAACGCCACGCTCACGCCACGCAGGCAGTATGTAACCGGCCTTAAGCGTCTGAACGGGACGCAACGGGCAGAGCAGTAGCTCGACCACGGCGCTGTAAGATGATGTAGTGTTAAAAGCGACATAGTATGAGTAGTATGAAATACGGAAAAAAAAATCTGCGTTAAAAAGGTAGGTTGAGGCGGTGGATGGTTCAAACAACACAGGACTTACACCCAGGAGACTGGGGTTTGCGTCCCGTGTGTCACTGAAACATACCTTTTGTAACCCTGTCCAAGATCTTTTCCTAAACCATCTTGTTCTTGTGCCGCATGTCAGTTAAACATACGTCCCAACCCAGACCGTCAAAAAGTGACTCCAAGTGTCCCAACCAAGCGCATCTAAATATGACGCTAAAGGAGACTTTTTACGTCAGTAACAAAGGCACCTGACCAAGCATCGCTTTTTGACGCACTGGGAGTGAGAATGTGTTGCATGTACTCCCTCTTGTCACAGGGTAGGAAAGCACATTACTGTCGCCAGATGACTGTGGTCTAGGCAAAGTCTTTGGCCAAGACACAGGCGATGTGAGACGACAATCGATAATAAAAATGATGATTTGCCATCTGCCTGGTGTTTCACCATCTTTAGATGAGAAGGTCAGTATCAATCTCATATCTGGTAGAAACAAGCCACTGTTAGCCTAGCTTAGACAGACATAATTTCATTCATCCGCCCAGTACTATAGCACAGGTTGCCAGATATACTTGGTGAAACCAGCTTGTGTATAGGTCCATGTACAGGCACAACAGAAAAAACCTTGGTATGCCCTTACTATGATGACAAGAATTCAGAATGCTGTGCATAGTCACTGTGTCAAATTGTTGTTCACGAGAAAATAGTTACAATACACATCTCCTCCTAAAACCTTAAATTGTTGTTTTTGCATTACTGGTTTAGTATGGATAAAACATGCTGTTAATTCTTGTGCTTGAGAGATGTCCGTAGCCGTACGTTTCTTAACTTTGGACAGAGCTTGGTTAGCTAGGTTTCCCCAGCTTTTATGTAAGCTAACCATTTCCTGACTCTGGCATCAGACTGAACACACATACATGAGAGCCATGTAGCAGCAGGTGACAACAAACGGTTGGATGGTTAATTACCAATAAGAAACATATTTTCACTGGCAACAGGGAGAGAGTGGGCATTTAAACAAGTTAAGGTTCAGGTTCTAGCTCGTGCAGTGGTGGTGGGTGCAGGGAGGGCCAGTGATGTGATGGGATAGGGGCTCTGTATCAGAGGAAAAGGATGAATTAGCTATTGTGCCCTACCCTCCCAAAGGGTCAGAGAGCTTAGCGATGGCAGAAATGAGGTTGGTGCCCCTGTGTCTTTCTAGTTGAAATGAAGATTGTACTGCCTTTAAGACCTTTCTTTCCCAAAGTAATAAAAACGTGTTTAATCTAACTTAAACAATAAAGGCATTGTTAGGGCAGTGTGTCCGTGTTGCAGTAATGCATTGGCCCTTGACTGGTTAAGCTTGTTTCTTCCAAATACAGGACTAAAGGCCAATCATCCATTGTAATGAATGGATTTCACCACAACATTTATTTTTGAAATGCATTTGTGGTTGTGCCTAAAATATTTCCAAATTATATACATATTCTTTGCAGGTTTTGTGTTTGTAACAGGAAAAGTGAATAAATTACGCATACCAAAAAGGTCAGAATGCATACTAACACCAAGACCTTGATACATTATGTATAGGCATTAAATCTATGGAAACATTTTTTGCTTTCCCTTTGAGATATATTGTGTTCACACTGGAAAATTGACCAGATGTACTTAGTGCTTTATTGTCCCAAAATGCAATGCAGAAAATAAAAAGAGAGAAGTATTTCACAACTGGATAAGTTAAAAAATAAAGTGGTGGTGAAACTGAATGTGAGTATTAATGTAATACTATATACATTAATATGATTAATTAATGTACTTCTTGAGAAGTTTGATGGGCAATGGTATCCCAAAGTTAAAATGTGTTTGATGTCCGTCAGCAGGCATATAGCATTACTTCTCTCATTTCAAAATAGTAAAAAACACTAATTTATTGTTTTCTTACTGCAAAACCGTATACTAAATGACAAAATGCTATAAAGGACAAACTAAAGATAGATTGTATAGGAATTAGATTGCAGCATGAAATCCAGGGTTATTTAACCAAGAAATCATGTTAAGTGGCTGAAAAAATTATCCAAATTTGAGGGAACCTCAACTTCAGCAACGTTTTAACAACTTTTAACCACTAAATAAACACCACATGTATCATATACCTAATTTTTTAGGGAGTAAGAAGTACAACTGAGAATGTGTGTTATAAACAAATATTTATGAATAACATTTAATTGTGACAAGATTAAGATTAATGTTGGGCCTGAGATTCCAAACCATTTCCAACCTGGTGGCTTGTTTTCTCCACCGTGCACAGGCCATAAATCTGAAACAAAATGGAAATATCAGCTCGGCTACTTGAGGAAAGTATAAGCTCCTGGCCATCAAACTCAGTGAGAAGTATTCACTGTTCAGACCATTCTCATATTCTTCTGGCCGCCTCCAAGCTAATGAAAACTCAGAGGATACGGGGAGAAGCCCCCCTGAGCGTAAACACATTGCATAATAGGCACTTTCTTCAAAATGCTAATAGCCCCAGAAAAGGTCTTACCATTTCAGAGATTTGACGCATGCAAGCAAGGGGTACAATTCTGAAAAGGGAAAACAACATTTAATATACATAGTGACAGAACAGACTTAGCCAACAAGATGTATACGGTTAAATTTATTTATTCTATGTGGACTCTGAGGGTTGGGGGCTTGTTGAAGGATGCTATCCTTTAAAATGGCTCTACCGGTATGGTGCACCACCTTGTATTCTCAAAAGATATATTCTATAGGCATGCAAAGTATAGGAAATGAAGATTTAGCATTTAATGCAGCCTTTATAGCAATATGTTTTATTAACAACAGGTCAATCTAGATCTCAGTCAAAGTCTTTCGACTCTCAGAATGTTGATGACATGCATTGAAACTGCAGCAAATTTAAAGCAATTAAAAGGAACAGCCATGTGCTCCAGTTTCCTCCTAACAAACTTCCTTCCCGACAATGGACAATCAACACCTCAGCAATAGTATAAAGACTTGCAATTCTGCCATGCAGTGCCGAGGTGGAATCTATTCCTATCTATACATGGAGGTCAGTACAGCAGGCCGCTCTGCATGTGTTCTTGTTTGATGCTTTATATTTCTCACAACAGCAGGTATTTAGTATGTGGTGAGACAGGTGGACATTGGAAACTAAAAGTGAAAATAACACTAGACTAGTTTAATAATGTGAGAAGAGCACAGAAAGAACACGTTGTGCCTTTATGGTGTGATGTCATTGTCAGATCAGACATCTGAATCTGATCATTTTTCAAAGGTGAAGGAAAAAAACATTTGAATCACACATCAGACATGTTCCTCTTCATACTGTACGGTACAGTGCCTTGCGAAAGTATTCGGCCCCCTTGAACTTTTCGACCTTTTGCCTTTCCTTATGTTTTTTGTGTACTGTGTTTTTGATTTAAAATTGCCCAAGTTTCTTTGTGCCCTTTGCGGATTACCTGGTTTTTGTGATCCCAAAAGTAGAGTGCATTTTCAGTTTTTATGTAGGTATTTTTTCTGTCATTCCCATTGGTGGGTGTGGTGTGTTGTTTCCAAGTTTGCATTGTTCAATTTTTGTTTTCTGCCACATTCTTAATGTTTGGTGTGTCTCCAGGGTTTTGGTTATTATGTTTTTTTTCTTTTGCCACTCTTCATAGTTTGTGCAGACGGACCCAGTCAGCGTAGTTTGCAGTAGAGTGATTTTTTGGTTGAGGACCCTTGTAGTGTTTACTTTCTTATGTCACAGTGGGTTTGTTTGTATCCCCTTTATTCTCCACAACGTTGCTTTGTTTTTTTTGTGCTCTGTTTCGCCTGGTTCACAGGCAGTGTTTGCTGTACACACAGGGTTTCAAGTTTATTATGTGGAGAGTGCTGTGTAAATGTTACTTTTCAGTTTTTATTTGTTAAAAAGTTTGTAGCCATGAATTTGCCTTCTTGGGCCCACTTGTTGTTGATTCTTCAAATTATTTATGTTTGGTGTGGAAAAGGTAAAGTCGCTACTTTGACTGTATATGTCTGGCATAAAGTTATCCTGTAGGGTTTTCTTCTGAACTAACACATTTATTTTTTCTAATCAATATTTCTAACCAAAGGACATTGGGTGTATCCTTGAGGCCTAACAAGCACGCTGAACCCATTTCCTTTCTCATTCAGCATTTACACACTTATATTTTGGACATGGATCGAATCACCAACCTACCAATTGGTCTCCCTCCTGAGTCACAGCCACCCACAGAAGTATGTTTCTCTTTACCCATGTGATTGTGCCTGTACATGAGCATTCTTGTACACGTGCAAACAAATGACTCATATTACTCCATAGTGCCACTATTGGTCAAACAGTCCACAGTGCCTTGATGTTGATGACAGCCAGACTTTAGGGGTTTGCAGGTTGCATCTGCATTATGTAGGAAAATGGCTCCCATGTCTCCTTTTTCTTCTTTTAGCAAATAATGCAAATGGTCTACACAGATGGGTGAAAGAACTTTCTCTTTGAATGAATTATGACACTTTCTTCAACTTTGATGTCCTTCACTCTCTGAAATTCAGATATCTGTCAAAACTGAAGGACCAAAAATAATTAATGGTGGACTGCACATTTAGATTTCACCATGTCAGTTGACGTGCAAGGGTGATGAAACAACTTTAGAATGTAGTTGCAACATCTTTGACATCACTTTCTGGAAAATTAACAAGGAGAACCTTGTTTAATTCTAAATTCATGGTTCATTAGTAGGGAACTGCCTGTCTCTCTGGTGTATTGCCTCCTGTCCTCAGTGTCTTGGTTGAATGGTAGACTCTCTACTATCTTCAACTACCAGGCATGCACTATGTGCCCTGGCTCTTTGTCAAATCCTAAAGAATGCCTCTTAGTTTAAGTAATGAGAGGGGTTATTGAATATTCAAGCACCTAATTAAATTTACATTGGGGGGTACGCAGCGACTTGGTGGCACTTGTGCTCAAGTAGTGCTATGTATTTGAGTGCTTGTGGTCGATAAACTAGACGACTCTGCTTTCCAAAATGAACATGACATTCAGGATTATGAGGGGCTACAAAGAAAGGGATTGGGAGGATTTAGAGTGATTGTTACAGCTGCGGTTATCTGAAAAAATAAATTAATTCAGACAACAGACTTCCTTCAGAAAATCCAACTATATATTAAGGGGCACTATTAGTGTTGCTATAGTTACTACACATATCAAAATAAATTATTGTAGCTAATAAAGCTCTGGTTAAATGACAATTAAATGCAGCAAAAACAACTGATGGTAGTGGTTTATTAAATATGGCAATGCATTGCTTAAAAGACACATGAACACATATATGAGACACTCAGGAAGCCCAGCACACGAGTGCATAACACAACATTTCATTTAATGTCTAACTAAGTGCATGGACCAGTGGTCCAGAGTGTTCCAAAAGGAAAGCAATGGTTTAACTATTTAAAGATGTTCGATTTCATTCCCATTCTGTCAAAAGACAATCTACTAATATTAGAGAGCATAATCCAAAAGTTTGTCAGAGGCAATGGAGCATCAAAACTGTCGACTCAGTTAAAATACGAACATCCCAGAACCAAAGCACTTTCCTTTAAACGAGTCTGTCGATAGAAAGGTTAGGAGTAGCTGGGTACACTCAGAGGCAGAGAATTTACAGTATACGAGGCACTCAGGTTATACAAGGAATTTGCTATATGTACATGAAAGTAATGGACTAAAAATAGCTGCAATTCGACTGATCCATCAGAGATGCATGTGCTGTTTGCTCACAGCAAAGTCTTGATGAGAACATTAGATCTGATGTACAGCATTAGATCTGGGTTTTTTTGCAATAAAAGCTATGCAATGTTTACATGTCTGCCTAAAGTACGACTCTAACCCCCATTTAAACCTCATGTTAACTCTACTCTACTGTATATTTCTCTCTCTTTGCACACTAATATGAGTGCTGGGGTAAGCACTCTCCTGCTGGATGTGCTCCTGGGATGGAGATTTCTGCCTATTAAGACATGTCCAACAAAATACGGAGATAGGCAAATTCTAACCTTGACTTAAGGGGAAAAACGTTCAATTTTCTCGCACTACAGATATTTTCAAATGCCCTAGGTGCACTGCATCTGTAATATGTAATAATCCCTGTTGACTCCTGCTGTCAGAAAAGGAAGGGAAACTGTGTCTAAATTTGTGAGGTCACAGATCTATAGAGTGAATATGAAACTTTTGGCGATGCGTCTAAAATGCATAATTCAATAAGGTGTTACTAGTCTTTACTGATATTTGTCCATACTTAGCAGTAGCTGCTCACACACAATAGCAGTGAAATAAATTCCTGAAAGGCTTGAATTAAACTACCCAGTGATTCTTTTCAATAATAAGTGAGAGCTGAATCTATCCACTGAAGTCTAATACTGAACACTGAAGTCGATAATATCTGAGAGCTGAGGAATCTGTTAGTGCTACATTTAAATATGTTGCCTTTGGACACACTTTGTTACACCCTATGTTTTGCTATACATTAAGTGGAATTTATGCAGTACGTGAGAAGCGGTGTGATGTGCAAATGCCTTCCAGCACAATAATTACAGTTTGGAGCTCACTGCTATTAAAGTTATCATATATAGCCTATACATATTTGATCGAGAGACAGCGAGAAGAGTGGAATAACTGGATTAATCAGGCAAGATCAGTAAATGTATTCATGTTCAGAAGTTTCTATTGTCCACATTATGGCGCAGGTAGACGAAAAATACATAGACACAGATTTTCCTTTGAGAGCATAGATTTTCCTTTGAGAGGTAACCCCTTCTTTGATTTATTGTTAGCGCTGCACTCAGCGATAAGTTTGGACAAAGCAATTTATATGTTTTCAGGTCTACAATTTGATGACTCATTATTTTGTTCCTTGCTTTTTGGAATGTCGAATTAATATGGTACACAAACACAATCACTTTACAGGCTTACATGAAGCCTTGAAATTTGGTTGAAATGTAAAGAAAATCACCAAGTATATGAAAACTTGATTTACATTTTCAATTCTTTCCTCAAGGTATAGTTCCCCTTTTAACTGTGCCCAGCAGTTCATTCATCTTGAATGATTATTCATCTGACATTTTCAACAGCATATGCTCGAAACATTCCCAAAAAAAAAGGTGTATTCCCCAAATGCTCATCAGAGAAAATTATACACAGTGATGTGACTTTCTCGAAGGCAGATTATAATGAGCGGGGCTTTGAATAAAGGAGTCTTTGCTATTTGCTCCTCAGATCCCAGTGGTTTATCTCTCTTCAAAACAATAAAAAAATATAAGTCATTTTTAATAGAGCAGTCACCCACACAGTCCAAAGAGCAGAGACAGGAAGGTTGTACTATGTATAAAAAATGTCCCCAGTCTCACTCAAATATGCTATGGTACACTTAGCTATAAAAGAAATAGCAGCATTGAAAATCAGTTAAGAATGAACGTTTGTGAAATCACAAACCTAAAATATGGACTATGAAAGAACAACAAATTGTACTTTTTAGCATAGTTTCTTTTTAGTTATTTTAAAGCTATAGTGTTTACCTATTTTTACATTAATGAACGTCCGTTATTTCAAGCCATTGTCAAATGAGTTGATACAAAGCTAATTAAACTTATCAGCTCCACACAAGTCTCTCTGTCTGGCGACGTTAGAGTGCAGCAGCTCGAGTGATGCGTTTTACGCCACGAATGAGAAAGGGCAACAGCAACGTTCAGCTTTGGAGACGAAGAGGACATACAAAATACAAGAGTCCATCATGTTGTTTTTTTAATCTCCGTGTCCTCCTTGATTTGACAGGATAAACACTACTAGCAACTGCGTGGGGAAGGGGTGGGGGTGGTGCGCGAACACCAAAGGACTGGGTCATGTGGATGCACCTACAGTTTTGTTGTCATTACTTAGAATTCCTCATAGGGGGTGACAGAAATTACACACTATAGCTGTTCAATTTTAGAACTGGAAACCAGAAATACATATTTTTGCCACCTTAAATCAAGACATTACTAGAGGGGAGGCAGCGCCAGAGAATACTTATGTTAAAGTAAAATTACTTAATGTGATATCTTCATTCATTTTAGACCAGACCATGATCCACTACAGTATATTATAAGCATTTGGATAGATCAATGTTTTTCTTCATTGAGGCAAACTGACGTAGAAAAAGTGCTCAACAACTAATAATTCAACAGCACTGAATTAGTCATATTCACTCAGTTAATAATTAGATGCCAGTATTTCACAGTGTTTTTTGTGAGGGTGATGCATTATGCAGTACAAGTGAATCACAATGCTCCTCTTAAAGGCAATGCGACTTTCAGAAGCTACAAGCTAGATGTGTTCCTTATATTTATTGGTCTCCTGTTGTTTCCAGATTATTTGCATCACTTATGGATCTCTTCAGTTGTGATAATGTCCCAGTTCATGTACAGTACTGACAGATTTCCAATTTTTTTTTGTGTAAAGATGGCAACGTTTGCGCTTAGTGATGTGAGACGGAGCCACAAAGTTATCAAAGTTAAAAGGTAAAGTCCCCACTGGCCCTGTTATCATTTTGACAGGGTTATCATCAATCAAAAACAATTTGAAATAAGCCCTTAAGATGTTTTGGACTGATTTGATGATTTACTTTTAAAAGTCTAACTAAAAATCGTAATTAGTCATCCCCTTTTGAAGTCACAAATAATGTAATTTTTTTGTATCATTATTATTAAAATGAAGGGGAAATGGCTTCATGGAAATCAAAAAAGGTTTCTTTTTCTCTCTGAGGTGGTTTAAAAACCAACTCGGAAACTGTAGCTGACAAGCCATTAGGCACTGGCAACTCTTGGTTGTTAAAGAAAGATTGTGTGTGTGTGTCGTTAATACATAATAAATCAACACGGTCTCAGGGCAGTTCGTGAAATGGTCACTTTTTTTTTTAATCTATTGATTTGTGTACCGGATACAATTATGTCGTTTTTTTTCGTGGTGCTCAGCACGAAATGGGAATGGGAAGCATCTATACGGAGGTTGGGTTTAGAAGAACGGGGAAAGGACATGTCACACACCGGGACACGACCCGCGGTCTCTGGGTGCTCAGCACAGAATGGGAAGCATGTATACGGAGGTTGGGTTTAGAAAAAGAAGAACGGGGAAAGGACACACCACACACCGACACGACCCGCGGTCTCTGGGGGACACCTAACAACAACGGGACGGTTGTGTTTAGGAAAAGAAGAACGGGGAAAGGAACTGTCAAGAACGGGGAAATAAAAAGCCACACGTGGGACACGATCCCCGGTCTCCGGGGTGAAAGTCCTATGTTGTTTGACCTATTCACCACCCCGACCAACTTCCCTACGTGGATTTTTGTCTTTTCATACTACTCTTAACTTCATAACCTACCATAGTCGTGCTGTGATCACGAAATATGCATCCCATTGAAATACATTACGTTAAAATTCGTTCTCACCACCACGAAAAAAACAACATAATCGTGTCCTGTACACGTGTCAATAGATTTCTTAACGTGACCATTTCATGACCTGCCGTGAGACTGGGTGGAATAAATTCTGCAGGGACTTGCAGTACAAGACACAACATGTTTATTATCATTTAATGGAAACTCTATTTCTAACCTTAACCAAAGGGCATTTGGAGCCCAAACCTAACCACAGAAGGGACTCAGGCCAGCACCTGAGTGCACACACTACCATCCACCCAGACCACCTTCCCCTGCAACTCTGGTGCGGTACATAAATGTAGCACTATATTCTTAAAAAAAAGCCCCCATTAATTAGCACAAGTGATGAGTTCAATTGAACCTTATCTGTAGATATCACAAGTACTAGAAATAATAATCGGACACACAACAGAAATCCCCCATGACTTTGTGCAAAGCTAAATTGACAAGCAACTTAAGTTGTTTTTCTCCAGAATCCCTCGAACATAGGATAGAATACAGTCAATGATGATAACTAAACAATGATTGTTGTGTTTATTATATTTCATATCACATGACATACGTATATATATATATATATATATATATATATACTGTTGAGTGCTAGGTAGGAGGCGGAAGTGAAAAACACATGCCAGACGCTTGAGAGCATCCAAATTGAATGTAGATTATATTGTATTAATTAATTCTGACAGTAAACAGCATGGATAACATCCAATAATGCCTGAAGCATCATCCACAGATGAGAGGCAAGATAACATATCAGCTTGATTTCGTATATATGTGGTAATATCTATGAAATTAGAAACGTGCGTCATCTGACAAGCAAGGATTTTGTCCCCGATCCCATACTCATCCGTCTCCTTGGGGACATCAGGGAGGCTGCTGGTGATCGGGATGGTGTTGGTGGTTGTAGGGAAAGTGGTGGGATATGTGACAGTCAGGAGGAATGAATCCATTATTATCCCCAACAGCTGTGCATGGCAGGTTATTAATCAGTTCAACATGCACCACTTGCTCATCAGATAAGCATGAGGCCGGAGTCTCTTTCAATCAGCGCTCTTACAGTGTTAGCATGATGGTTAGGCAGGTTATGGCATTGATAGAAATGTGCTGGCATGGTGAGTGTCAGATCTGACATTGGAAAGGGATGTCAACACACTTTTTACTTTTGTCTTCTTTTGCTCTGGGGTTGTTTTTTTATGGTTTGTGCTGGTGCACACAGCACAGGGGAATTGTTTCCTGATCTGACCCCATCAAATAACTTTGACATGAACTGGAACACAGACTGTGAGCCAGGCCTTGTTGCTCAACACCACACCCCCCACTGCCTTTGTGGCTGAATGGGAACAACATCGCTGCAGCCAGGTTGCAAAATCTTGTGAAAAGCCTTCCCAGAAGAGTGGAGGCTGTTATATTAATGCTAATGGTTTGGAAATGAGAGAGCATGTTGTACTTTCTGAGAATGTGGCTTTTTTGGAGGTGTGGAAAATGTTTCTATAGTGCACCTTGAGCAATCAAAACCCGGCCACGTCATGTTCATGTCTTGTGATTATGTACATTTTCTCTACTCAACTTGAATTGTAATTCAGTTCATTTCAATAAAAACACAATACATACTTCATAGCCAAGATAGAAAAGCTGACTTTTATTGGTCTGATCTTTTGTAATCTATGAAAGGAAACGTGCTAAAGGTATTTTTGATGCAAATGATCAAAAACCCTGGCACATTTAGAAATATTAGATGGTGGAGCTGGAGGCACTTTTAATTCTATTCAGATACTGTACCTTAATTTCCTTCCTAATAACTCTATCCTTATTTAAGCCATGAATAGTTCAATCTTTTCAAAAGGGGACCTTTTGCAAAGTTAAATAAAGACACTATCCTAATGATAATTAATACACTCTTCATACCATAATTCCTTTTCTGTCTTGGTCTTTGAAACTAGCAGTCGATAAAATATTCTAAAATTGGCCGCTTCTTCCATGGAATTAAGGCACATCATTTCTAATTTAAAAATAATAATAATAAACATGTTCATTTGTGATGTTAAGTTGTACATATAGAATTTTGATTTATATACACGTATTGCTTATTTGATTTAAAAGCTTAAAAAACACATTTACACATTGTCATCAAATTAACCCAGTTCATCCAGTGATTTAAATTTTTTTTTTTATCATAATATTTTAGGAGCCATGTGTAAAAAGATGTATAAACAACCATAGTACTCAATAATTCATAACGTATTGTATTTCTTAGAATTCACATCCTCAGTCTGCACTGGGAAGCTGGAGGTATTTCTGGGAAATCTCAAGCGGGGAGGTCTTACTTAAACGATAAATATCTGTCAAGATGTTTTCTGTCACATGAGAGAGGAAGGGTTTGCCCTGGAGCACACTGGAACAGTGAGTGGGAAGCTGCTTTTGCTACTGCTCTTCATTCATACCCTATAGGACTCAAGTTGTGAGGAAAGGGATTAAGTGGTTTGGGCTACAGTTTCAAGCCAAAACAAATAACATATTCCACTCAAGCACACACACTAATACACATCAAACTCATCTGATTTGCTTTGTAATATAGCACAGCCAAGCGCTGTGATCAATTGATATGGACTTTCAGATTTAATGAATCTTTTAGCTATGAACATATTCACATGCAGTCAGACACATATGGAAGCAATTCACTGATTCCACTGCCCCAGAGGTCAGTCTGAACTGATACAATGCTGCACATATGAAAGAAAGATGGTGACATGTAACAGAAAACAAATGGCATTCCTGAGAAGGGACAGACCGCAATCTGTGAGGAAAAGGGCACAGAGTTGTTTACAAGATGTGTGCTTGAGGATTTACTGTAGCATTTAGCAATAGATTGATTGATACAGCGTTGTCCCTATATACAGTCTGTCAGTCACATCAAATCTAATGCATTGTGTGGGGACAAGAAAATAAAAAACTTGAGTGATTGCGTAATGTAGCCAGATTTAAAAAAAAAAAGAAAATCCTTCCTAAGGCTATAAAATGTTCACAATTTTTATTATAACAAAAAAAACAAGCCATAATTCTTATTCTGTTATTTTAATTTGATAATAATTTGTCATTATTGTCATCTTCTGTGAAATCAGGTTTACATTTGAACATGTTAGATTGGCCTAGTGTCATGGTGCTGTCTGTTTTCCCTCTCCCCTCTCCCTTGTTGTTGGTCTTGTCTGTCCTGTGCTGAGTGGGTGTGGCGCTCCTGGCTCTCTCTCCCTCCTCATCAGGACACCTGTGGCTTCCTGCTCACCTGAATCACATCCAGCAATCACCACTCCTGTCTTAAACCCCGGCCTTCCAACCAGTCTCTGCCAGATCGTCCGTTCACCCAAGTGGTAACACTCGCTACAGCCAGCCTCAGTGTTTTCGAAAGTTTTTTTTTTTTATCCCTGTTGCAAGCCTGGTTTTGACTTTTTGTGTTTTCTTTTTGTGTCCAGATTCCTACTACAGTCCTGGAAGCCCGGTCTGCCTGCCTGAGCCAACTTGTTTTTTTTATTGGAACCTGCTTCTCACCTGTCTGCCCGCTCTCAGCCCCAGAGGATATCCAGCACCTGCATTACTCATTTTTTGTTCAATAAACCTCACGTACCTGTTCTGACCTTTTTCTGTGTCTGCTCTTGGAGCCGAACAGCCCAGCCTAACACCTAGTAGAACCATACTGGAGAGCAGTACCAGAATGTTTTTACGAGTAGCCCATGATGTGTGCAGCTATTCGTGACAAGTCACACATTCACGCATACAATATATACAAAGCCTGGAAGTGAGACCCCAAATTGTACTGGAACAAAGTCCCAGATAGCCATCCTCATGTTGACGGAGGCATCTGCATGCGGGAAGATAAAAGACAGAACTGAATCCCAAATTCTCCACAGAAGGATGAGCTCTTACGCCGGCTCTCAACTGAATACGGCTTGACACCGACGAGACTTTCTTCCGACAGAAATTTGAGCCCAGCTCTATAATCCCCTCCATCCAAAAGTTCAGGCCTTCGTCTGTTGGTTACTAAACTGCAGAGTCGTGCAGAGTTTTCACGTCGTCCCAGTGCTGCAATGCCGATGCCTTTTTGATAATCAGGAGGAAGATAGCAGATTCAGAGCATAATATCATAACAATGCTTCTTTTTTGGAGTGTTGCTCTTAGTCCACGAGACGAGTTTTAACAGCCATTTGTCAAGTACAGCTTCAAATATATTATTTAAAAACAGCTTACAGTGTGATGAGTTCAGAGTGAATTGAGGCAGTGGCTCTCCTCATTTTCTATTCTTGCAAAAAATTATATTTTTGTTTTGTTTTAATGAACAAATAAAATCCCATTTTCTATAACTAAAAGTGTCATTTTCATACCGGTCAGACAAAGCTTTGCATAAAATAAATCAGAATGATTACTTTTTAAAATGCTCTCTCTTTCTTCTCTGTTTTTCCCCACCATTTTCAAATTGCACATTGTGCACACTGTGGACTCTTTCCAAATTTTCTTTAACCAATTCTGATACCACTATTGCCTCAGTTAACCAATTCTCTTGTTGCTTAAAGGATTTAAAACTGTTCCTCCGTGGGTGCTGTCAGCTGGTATTACGGTGTCTGATTGACTTAACCCACTTCCAACCCTCCACCTGCGGTGTTCATTAGAGCCAGCCTGGATTGACACAACCTAGGGGTCCAGTTCCATGAGCTCCTTGGGATCTTCACGTCTCAATCGTGGGAAATCCTATGCTACATCATGAGGTCCGTACCCAATCGCCAGAAACTCTTTTATATACTGTCTCTCTAGCTGTTATTTGACTTTGTAACAACTATGTTTCATTCATGAATTTGGCAACGTTTTAAAATGAGCCCCTCTTGACTAATAGAACCATCTACAAAAATATAACGCCTAAAAGAAAACATGAACGTCAAGTTCACTCTAAGCTTGCCGATGTAGCTTCAGACATCATTTTTAGCCCTTTGCAGGACAACCGTCTCTGCAAATAAACATTAAACGAATGTTTATTTATTTAATACGTTTTGTCCAAAAGAAGTTACAAATACTGGATCAGGTGCCAAGCTCTCTAATCCTTCTGCAACCTTATCTTTTCAATTCAGTTCGCTGAAGGGGAAGATATACAGTAGATGAAGAGAAAACCTGTTAAAGAACGATTTTTCAAGCCTTGATATAATTGAGACACCACTTACATTGATCTGAGCTATTATATAGACCAGTTAGAGTAACTGGGCCAGTGACAAGGACACATTCCCCAGCTTTGGAGCACTAGGCTAAGCCAGTTGTAACAAAATCTGCTTGGTTGCTGAATTTTAAAAGTAAAAAAAAACTGTGGATATATCCTCCGACAAAGTGACTAAAAACAAAGAATCAAATTATTCACTGTGATATTTTGAAAGATGTTAGGGAAATTCTTCAGCTGTCAGAGTATTGATGTTTCCCTGAAATGGATATGTTGCACTTTGGATATTAACGATACAATTACAAACTAGCAGCCAGTGAGTGCCTTTCTGAGAATATAACGTAGAATGCAGGAGAGTTATGTGAAATTCTATTCTGAGCCATTCTGCCATATACTGCACAGCCATTCACTTTTCTGCAGGCCAGGGTGACAGCCATTATAGATGCTAGAACCAATTACTGCTTCCACACCATGCAATATTTATGAAACACTTAGCCAACGGTCTGGAGGTTAATATTTCATTCACAGATAAGACAGAAACTTACACCCAGAATAGAACTTCAAAGAGAATTGCCTAAAGTACCTCATACTGTGAGCAGCATATCCCGGGTTGTTTCAATGTCACCAAACCCCCCCTACATTGGGATTGATTAATGGAGACCCTTTTTTAACATGTGTTAAGCGTGTGCTGGATGGAGTCTATTGCATACTGTATGTGTGGTTTAAACTAAAGAATAGTGATGGGACATTGATCAAGTTCCCCTTCCTTCTATGGCCTGAGGTAAGAAGGAGGAGGATTAGTTGCTCAATAAACAATCTGCCAGCAATTAGTGGTGGATTGACAGATGTGGATAAACTGCTTTTGTACAGGAGACGTCAGGCTTCTTCACTGTACACTAATTGCAATCCTTATCTTTTCCCTCCACTTGGTATGTTTCACAGTGATTCCACTCTGCAATTATGAATGATTAAAATAGCTGTTGTCCAGTCTGAAGTTCTAATGAGCTGCTTCTTGACATTGTTATTCATGTTTGAGTATGCAGCCATTGTGGCGCAGTACCAACCAGCCTGCACAATGTATAATCTACACAAGGATTTTACCGTTAGAGCTATAAATCTTGAACCCTTAGGTGTAGATTAAAAATTCCCATTTCCTCCCACCCAACCCCCACTCACCTATCCCTCCACCATTATCTTATATAAAGCTCCTTACTGATTAAAAGACTAAATATTTTTCTTTGATCCCCACCCGACTCTACCTAGCTTTTTTTTCTAGCCATGCTAGCATTGTGGATTTAGGGAATGCAGTGTTGGTTAGTCGGTCTGTCCACCACTAAGACCAGACTGCACTAACTCAACGACTATGTTATGAATTGCCATACAATTTTTTACAAACATTCAAGCCCCTGAGGATGAATCTTTACAGACGTTGGTGATCCCGCAGCCTTTCGTATAGCACCACCATGAGGTTGACATGAGGTTTGTTTTTTAGTGAAATGTCTCTTGGTTGGATTACCATGAAATTTGGCCCAGACGATCATGTTCCCCTGAATATGAATTTTAATAATGTTTTCATCGATATATTTATATTTTTATATGTATTCGGTACTTTGATTTATGACCAAATGATGGTTAAGATCAGCATGTTAGCATGGCCATTGTAGGCATGTTAGCATTGTGATGTTAGCATTTAGTTTAAAACAAAGCTATGCCTGAGTGCAGCCCCACACTGTAACAAATTTATATGTTAAAATGTTTTAAATTAATGGTAATTTAAATTTAAATAATTTAAAAAAATTTATAAATAAAAGACAAAAATGTGATTTTTAAAGAGTATGAAAATATAAATCAGTTTACCAAATAACTATGTTAAAAAAAAAAAAAATTATAAATGTATTAAAAACTAACAATATATATCAGAATCATTGTAATAAAACATTTATTAGCAGTTAAAATTGTATTAAAATAAAAAATAATTACAGCTAGCATAGCTGTAGACTCTTTGGCCTTTTGTGCTCAGGTACTAGCCATCCTGTAACAGGTAAGCCTATATATCCCAGAAGAATGAATGTTTTTCTATAAGTCTTGAGCACCTGGGCGTGGTTTAAAAATTCCTTGTTCCATTATTTCACCAATCCCAACCACCACCATCTTATAAAATGCTCCTCACTGATGGAAAAACTAAATTTGCTTTACTTTGTAAGAATTCAAGAGGAGGTGTGACCTGTCCCTGTTTCATCTCTGCTGTAAAATCTTTGATGCAGAGTACTAACATTTTATGTAGCCCAGACTTAACTCCGGTCTTCTGATTTTCAATGGGTTTTAGCCCAGCACTAGGAGGTGATGGCAAACTGGAATGGCACTCTTCATGGGCACTTTTTGCTAATTTAACTTCACCTGGCACCACTATTTTTTTTTTATTTGACAGGGACAATGCACAGCTCCTTAGCAGTACCAGAGTTAGCTATAAACTAATCTGTAGGCTACCCCTGGGCAGGAACAGTCACTTGAGCTTTACCTTTGGTTTCTATAGGGAAAAATACAAGTCGGTATTAATGTAACAAGATTTCTATTTTATGCATTATTAAATATTCATCAGTTTATTATAACAAGGTAGGGGTGCAATGCAGCATTCCCTCCTGGGATTTTGATTAGGTGCCCTTTAGCAAACAGCATCTGCAATGAACCAGTCAACCAATCAATCAATTATCATAACCCCATCTCACTATTTAGCAGTTGCTGATCTGTTTTATTTACTCAATACTGTCATTAATGTGTTGTACACCCAGAGTTAAATATGAAGCTCCACCATGCTTATCACCCTCTGAAATCCTGATTACTCCCATTTTCAGTGATCAGCTCTGGATAATGGCTTCAGTGGGAACACACATGTGGACGTAATACGACTGTGATTACTGCTGTTGTCAAAGAGTGATGCCTGCTGCTCTCTGCCAATTCACAGAGGGCTTTACTTTAATGTATGACTATTTGCTATAATTAACACTCAGGCTGGTAGGTGGATAAAAATACCATACAGCAAGAAAACATTTTGATCTGCCTTTTGCAAGAGGGAATTACATGGTAGTGTAGTGCTATAATTTGGGTGGAGAGAAGGTCTCAGTCAAGCAGGATGAGTCACCGCAGGGTGGGGGGTAGGGGATTGCAATGATTAAACTGCGCTCAGACAGAAAGTCATGTCAGGAGCACTGATGGATGCCACAGATGTTTGGCTCTCTCATGTCACACCCAGCAGCGCTCTGACACAGAAACTGAGAATTACTCGCTGCAGATCAAACTCATAGAAACTCTGCCACAGAGCTAAAGGTTATTCCAGTTGTTGAATGCCCAAAAATCCTAAGTCATCATTAATCAAATGCCCACTACATGCTGTTGTTTACTTCACAACTGGCTTACCTGAGACTTGTGATAAATCAATGAGGCAATAACTGCAATTGGTTATTTACAACACACAGAAATGTGCAAATAGGGTAAGTCCACAAATGTGTAGCAGGCCATAAAGTCTTGCATTACCACAATCTGCCTGTCTGGTATTTTTCTTACTTGAATATGTTCAAATACATTACCATGTTTACTTTTTGGTTTATTTTAGTTTACAAAACAACAATGTTCACATATTTGTGAAAGTGTAAAAAACTTTAGCAGACATACAGAAGACTTTGTCTGCATGCCATGTAAACAAAACAGGCTTAAGCAGGGACACAATTAAAAAACAATAAAAAATGGAACACTGCACACTGACATTATGTATAACATATCAAATGTCCATGGCTGTGGTCCCAAACATGTTTACCTCTTGGTAGGAAAACAATCTCTTCTGTATAGATAGAATAGATGTAGTAGAAGCTCTTCTCTGAGCTACAAAATGTATTCCCAGGCTGTGCTCACTTTGCTGACTCTACAAAGCTTCTGACATTTGAAAAGATGTGACCCCATATCTCACTCCAGCCAAACATTTCTTTCTTCTCTAAATCCCACAGTGAAGATTTTTTTTTTAAATCACAGGTTACATTCTGTTTCAGAGAAAATAAAAATATCAGAGGTAAACGGATTATAAAAAGATTTAAATTATGAATAACCCTTTCTTTTACAGTGGTATGGTGTTTCCCATATTTGCATGACATGGCAGTGCCTTTGTTTACTATGCCTACTGTCATCTCCATCTGTGCACAATGGAACATCAATAGTTTATCTTTTAATGCTCAGCAAGTAACTATATAGCGAAAATTCTCTCTTATACAGTCATTTTACTTCAGCATGGGTGACAGTTTAGGATAAGTTGCAGGATAACATGTTGTAACAGAGTAATAATTCAGTTGTTAAAAGGTTATCTTCTTGGTTTCTATAATACATAATACATGTATTGTGACCTCTTCTTTCTCACACAATAGTTATAATGGGCCCTATTAGCAACAAAGTACAACAACCACAGGAGATCACTCTCTTTTTTGGGGTGAAATTAACAGTCATTATACACTATTATGAAAAGTGTGTTGTAAAGTGGCATCCCAGTTAGCATATACAACGGGTTACTGTGGGAAAACAAACTGCCCAGTGGATTTATAAGCCCATTAAAATGTGAAATCCTTTTGACCACCAGACCTACTTAACAGGCTACAAGGGCCAGTGTAATCCAGCTTGTATATAGGAATGAAATGATTCACAGGATAATTTGCATCATCCTGAGAAATATCACAATTAAATGAAAAAGTAAAAGGCATTTTTCCATGGTGTTCTTCAGCTCAACTAGTATATACAGACAGACATCTGACATTGTGAGATATCTACTAACATTTCTAGTGTGCTGCTGAAAGGGATTCATTTGATGCCACTTGATAATTGTTTAGCTTAATCAACAGGTAATAGAGCACACACCTTTTAAACGTATCCACTAACAAGTTTTAGTTATTATTCTGAAATATACAGTTTGCAGATATCAAGTCGGTAAGACTTCATGGTCTTAAAGTTTTCCCTCAAGAGATTCATGCTTCCTACCCATCTTCACAGATGGGGAACTTTTCTGCCAATTTATTATTCATTGCATCTTAGGCCAAGGGAAAATTAATTCCTAACATGAAGATATTTGCAAAGGCATGAAAGAAATCTCATTTCCCTTAATCTTAATGGCAGGGGTAAAAAGAAAGCCAGCCTTACATCAAAGGATTGTGTTTGTTTGCCCGGCCACTTTCAGTCACTTTGATTATGTCCACATTAACCTGTCATGTGATCTGGGTTTTCATTTGTGTGATCCTGACATTTCTTCATCAAATCTATATGATCTTGAATCCAATGTTATGGACAAAATTCTATTATATACTGATCCACTGGAGGACACAATTCTATTAAATACCAATCCATTATTCTACAGTTTGATCACATTGTAAATGATTAATATTTAATATCAACTGTTTCTGCTGGCAGTAGGCTCATTGTGGCTGTATTTTTTCTTTTCTTTTTTTTACAGTTTCCTGATATTAGAAAAATTATTCACCAACATGCCATGCCTTGAAATGAAAGCCCATTCTTAAGTGGCTACTTAAAGAAGATCTCCACACAACCACAAAATCCGGTTCCATGAAAGCGCTGGGGAGCAACAGGGTATCCTGAAGTGGAACAAAAGTAATTCTAAGCTTTGGTAATGGGTTCTAATGCTCATTACCTGAAAAGAAAATTGCCCTGAGATTAGCAGCAGAGGAAAGGCCATGTTGTTACCAATATAATAGTCTATACCCTTGATGTTCCACTTCCAGAATTGCTCCGGTGCCGTAGGAAATTCCGCCGGATGCATGTATTTTCACTGATTTACATTCCGCTTTTTTTTGTTGGAATTTTAAACTCCGGTGGATTTCTGAGGACTATGATTGACTGCTCCTCAGATCTCTGCATGGTAAATTGAGACAGTTTGCTAGACTATCTGTCCAATCTGAGTTTTCTGTCGCATAACTATTTTGCAGCGGCTCCGTGCGGAGCTTAGCACCACCCCTGGCGATTGTGATTGGTTTAAGGAAATGCCAATGAACGAGAACACGTTTTTCTCCTATCCCGGAATCCTTTGTGGACTAGCCAGACCCTCCCCCACTCCGCAGCGTGAGGATGGTCTGGCAAAGCGAGACTACCGATATCAAAGAGTTTGTCCTCTGTACAGACTCAGCTTGTACGACTCAGCTCTACATTATAAGACTCAGGTCAACCTGTACATTTTTAGCCATAGGTGTAATTCACAGCACATCATGATAATGTGCTACCATTAAGGCTAGCTTTTGAGGTACATTGTTATAAATTGAAGTGTTGAACAAGTAATAAAATCTGACCTGCTGGTATGATCTGGTGCAAACTGCAGATCATAGATGAGAGTCAGAGGATCACCGAAGTCACCAAAGGATTCATCAAATGGGAATAATGAAAGTCTGTACCTCATTTCTTTGCAAATTCATCCAACAGTTGTGAATATATTTTACTCTGGACCAAAGTATTTGGCCAAATGCAAAAAAAGCCATCCTTACAGTGACACATAGCATTAATGAAAAAGTTAAACAACTATTATTCTATTTTCTTATATTGTTATGAATAGCATATTTTTATGATGGTATTAGGTTATTATTTTTCAAATTATATTAAAACTGGGTGCCCTGGTGGCCACATTTCCAGTTCAAATCCAGCCAGGAACCTTTATTGTACATCATTCGTCATCTCTCGCTCCCCTCATTTCCTATCATCTCTAATGTCAACTGTAAAAAAAGGCTTAAATGCACCAAAAAAATACCTGAAAAACTAATAATCATCTCATACGTATACAACATATACTTGTACTTCTATCGAGAATGCACATCAACAGTCAGGCTGTAACAAATGTGGTTTTGTCTTTGGACACAATATCAAGATCTTTCATTACTGTCAGGGTGGAGAGAAGGTTTGGACCCAAATGCAGTAAAACAGAGATTTATTTCAGCCAGGAAAATACTTCAGGTAGGACACAACATGACAAGAACCACACAAACAGAAAGTAAGAATCTAACAACAGACAAAGACAACACAGAGACTAAACCAGGTAACGAGGACTAACAAGGGACAGGTGACACAAGGCTGGGTAAACAGGTGAAACACATTAGGGCAATCACAAGGGAGGGAAAACTAAAGACAGGAAGTAAACCAGACAAGACAAGGAGACAATAAGGACTTCAAAATAAAACAGGAAACAGAACATAACAGAACCCACAATCATGACAATTACATTCAAAAGAGACATTATGAACAAATCTTTCTACTTCTACCAAAAATGAACCCAATGTGCTGGCCATCCGTTCACCTCTTACATACTGAGAGCCCCTGAAACAAATATATAATCTACACAACCTGATGAATTCCAGCGGGAACTCCACCTTTAAGTATGACATCAAATAAATAATAAATATCCATAGAGAAACAAAGCCAGTGTTGTAAAAGTTTTAGGTCAAAGCACTGGACGTATAATGAAAAAACATATATTTATAAATATGAAAGTAATAAATCATGTAACAACTAATTCTTAATACAACCATTGATTTATATATTGTGCACTAAAGTTGCTACTTCTGAAATTGCATTATGCAATTCAACATGAATTTCAGTCATTGCGTTCCCATGAAGTCACTAAAGCATATTCATCACTGATAGCGTAATAATGTTCCAGCCGCACTCTCATTGCAATCTGAGATACCCAGTGGCATAAAATACCATTAACTTTGGTCCCTTGCTGCCGGCTGTCTGTCTGTTTGATACCATATATTTAACTCTTCTGTTTAAACCAAGTCACCTCTCTCTCTCTCTCTCTCTCTCTCTCTCTCTCTCTCTCTCTCTCTCTCTCTCTCTCTCTCTCTCTCTCTCTTTCTCTCTCTGTCTCTCTCTCTCTCTCTCTCTCTCTGTCTCTCTCTCTCTTTCTCTCACATACACAAAGACTCTCCCCCTCTCTCCCACATAGGCGCAGGGCTCCCTCATCCCATCTTTAAGAGAAAATGGGTAATTATATAAACAGCTTTCTGCAAGGCAGGGATTGGGTCCCAGAGAAAGTGACGCTGTCTATTGTTGACACATTTATATCAATTGGCTCATGAGTATGTCATAAAAAGAGCAGTGAGCCAGTAACAACACAGAGAAGAGGGAGGGTCTTACAGTAAGTATGAGCAAGTTTGTTCCCCATTCACTGTTGATGTTGCAACAGATTATTTAATTAATTGTGGAGATCTCACTGTGAGCGGGCAAATGCACAGATGAGGGTGCAGGTGTGTTTTTACCATAAGCTTAAATGCCCTCCAGATACAAATGTCTGCTTAAGGTGATGTGTAAAGATACCTGATAAACTACACCTGCAACTGCTGCGTCCTACCAATCAGTGCTTCAATTAATGTCAAATTATTTGAGTATTTATCAGCATAAATTTGACATTAATGCTGCAAATGATGCATTTAGGATTGTATGACTGTGAAGTTAAATGTGTGAAGCTAAACATAGGCAACAATTACTACATAGCTGGGGGAAATTACAGTAAACTCAGATTTTCCATGCTTTCAGAGTTACCACCCGCTGATTCTGTACCTCCTTTGCGTCAGAGAGAAGACCTGTTCCTCACAGAACTATTTCTCAGACATTGAGAAATCAGTTAGACAAAGTTAGACAGAACTCTACAGTTAATTGAGGCTTTTGCCAGCAATCATTGAAAAGTTCCCATACCCTGTTCAACAAAAGCATAAAGAAAAAGAGAAAAGGGAGGAGAGAAAGGGAAAGAGAGGAAGGGAGGGTCCGGAATGGAAAGAGACATCTTGATTAAGGACCTAGATGCCTACAGAGACAGTTTTCCAGCCGTAGGCCTTCTGGCAGAGGGTATTTCTTGAGATTGTACAAGGAAGATAAAATGTCAAGCTCTGTCCCATTGCAACCTGGGTGCAATGTCTGGTGTCAAGTAAACTGTTCCCTGGACAACAATAAACATGCCGTCTGTAAATTGCACCTCCAAAGTACAGTGGATCGTGGCACAAAACCAGCTAAGCAAATATGCATTTGGTCTTCAAGGCAAGATACAGGACTATTTAGAAGTGTAAAACAGGTTGTGGCGCTGTGTGATTCAATGACCAAAATAGAATTCCGATGGCAGAACTGCAGCTATTAATAGGAATTAAAGTGCTTTAAAATGCATTATTCTTTACATGCGGTAAAAGTATTAGCACACTACAATATCAACTAAACCTTGAGTCTGTTTAAAGAACCTTCTACAATGTCCTTGCCACGCATTTCATAAGTTTTACTCACATAATATTAAATAGATTAACCCACAGGGCATATACACTATGAACATTTAACTGTTTTACATTTCCATTACCTTTTCACACTGCTCCAATCACGACTGAGAAAGATTTCGGACAACCTTGGACAACATTCCCAGTGCGTTTCCCTCATTTCCACAAATATGGTTTTAATGAAATGTCAAGAAAATGTCAGCTCAACATCAAAACCATCGCAGACCTAAAATTATAATCTAAACACAATATTTTAAAAACAAATCTATCTATAATGTTCTCATTGTCATTGTCCATACTGTACTTTTACTATGTCGGTCTATTCTGTACACACAACATCTATTGCATGTCTGTCTATCTTGGAAGAGCACAGACGTGGTTTCTTCCATTTTTTTCCCCTGTAAAAGCGTTTTTGGGGAGAGTTTTTCCTCATCTACATCAAGGGTCTAAGAATACCGTAGAGGGTATCCCTTGACCCCAGAGGCAACCTTTTGATATTGGGCTATATAAATAGAATTGATTTGACTTGACAGTTTGTGCAGAAACATTTGCTTACTTAATGCTACCAAATAGTTTTCTACATTGGTAATTTGTATCTTGGTTTACTCAAATGACTACCTGAGCTGCAAGTGATATTAGAAGCACATTATAAGAATACTCTTTGTGCACTGAAGCCTAAAGCCCCATTGCGGCTTGTACTTATACTATTAATTTTCCTATAGATGGTGAATGCACTTATTTGTTTTCTTGCTGAGAGTCAGATAAGATTGATACCTCTCTAATCTGTCTGTTGCATGTGAAGCTGGAGCCAGCAGTCAGATAGATTAGCTTAGCATAAAGACTGGAAACCGCTAGCCTGGCGTCCATCCAAAGGGGACAAAAGCACTTCTAATGCTCACTAATTAATATATCTTGTTTGTTAAATCTGTACAAAACTGAAGTGTTAAAAGGACATGCTGCGGTGTTGTGGGGGGGTTATATTCCAGACTATTTTTGGATGGGTGCAGTGACTGCCTAGAGTCTTGTCAAGAAAGCAATAAACGTATGTCCAAAAATGAAAAACTATTCTTTTAAGTATGACTTAAGTGTGATTAAAACTTAATGCTACCCAGCAGTTGAGGAGCAATGCTAACTTATAATATCATCATCCTCTGTCTCTACTTCATGAGCTTTTCTCTTGTTTTTGGTGGGAGCAGGATGACTTTGCCTTTAGTCATTTTTTGTCTCCATTTTGCAGATGGGATTCTTCCATCTTGAATAAATCCTTTAATGGAGCACCGAAGCCCTTGCTGTCGGCTACTGTCTCACAAATTACAGGCTATTACACCGCAGTAGGTGCTCTACAGAATGGACGCCAGATATTGTGGAAAGAAAGTTGTCCAACTAAGCAACAGTAGGTCTTTTGACAACACATGAGCTATTTGTATGTGCTTTTTATGGAAGCATTATAATCACCATTTAAATGTTTTGCAGTAGCTGATCATTTCAACTAATGAAGATGCCAAAGATCTGCAGCTTTAAGATCAATGTCAAATGAGGCTGTTTAGATAAAGCCTGTGAAACATGCAGACAGCGATAAAAACTGCATCTCCCCCATCTAAATGCTAAATCACAGGCCGTAATAAGATATTTATGACAGTTTGATGGCTGCTTCTTAAAGTCCGAGTTACGTCACAGCAAGCAACCGCAGTATAACTGCAGATACAATCTTTCATTAAATACAATGCCAGTCCCCTCTCTGCTGTTCATGAAATGCCGTGTCAACGGCTAATCTGCCATTATAGACATAATTCGAGGCCTGATAACTTGTCACAAGTTATTCCCACTTGTTTGTAGGAGGGACCCTAAAGGACAATTTGATAATCACCCAATCAGAGGTCCAAGGAATACAAAGGTTGTCTGAGGGTGCGCAAAAGGCATTTGGTGGAAAAACAAGCCACAGAACCAAGCATATCAAATTCCTATTCTCTTCCCTTAGCAATCCTTCAATTAAATTGTCAACTATCATCTCAGCTGCACAGACAGACAACTGGAGAGAGGGAGGAAGAGAATTAAGGATTTACAGCCATGGATCCATCCAATGTTATTTTGCCCCAGGGCCAACCTTGGTAATATCAAATCAAAGCGTGATGAAATGCTCCAAATGACACACAATGAATCAAACTGGAGATAAGTGTTAACAGAATTAGTGAGAAACATAGCCACTAACTGACTAATCTTTATGTTTCTCTTGTTCTTGCTGGGTATGAAAACACAATGTAAAGCATATATTCATATATAATGACATGAGAATATACAATTCATATATTTGATTGCCAATGCCTACCATCTAATTCAAACAGTTTGTTGTTTCGTTTTCTTTTAAGATTTATATAAATAGTTTATTTTCTAACCATAGCGTGGGGCTTTCAATTTCATAAGGGCTTCTCCAATCAGTTCAACTGTTATGGTTAAAAGACAATTCCGGCGCAAAATGAACCTAGGGGTTAATAACATGTGTACCGAGTCAATCGTTCTCTGGGATATGTTTTCATGCTAATCAAATGTGTTTCTAGCTTGAAACAAGCTACCACAAATCGATGATTAGCTGCTAATGCTAGTTTTCGGGGCAGAGGGTAAATCGCTATTTTACACCACTAACAAAGCTCAAAATAGCACCACACTTCAACGGTAGCGTAATGAGGGTCCCTCTCTCTCAGCCAATGTCAGCTGGGCTCTGCGAGAGACCCTGAGGGATAAGTGGGTATAACTGAAGGACCGAATTAATGTCTGTTCATCTGGTGTATATGGTTGTTGTTTGTGTTAGTCAGACTTCCATAATTCTTTTTAGTATAGGTGTCTATGTTCATGCATACATGTAAATGTATTGTTTTTCCTTAACAGGTGTCAACTAAGTACTCAACACTAAGAGCAGCGAAACAGATTACCTTAAAATTTAAAGACCTTACAGATGAATAGAGGGATACTTGGTTTTTCAAGGCAGCAAAAATGCTGTGTCTTCAATGTCACAATCTTTACTGAATGCTATATATTTTGATTATAAAACACATTATGGATGGTGTTTTTTCATAGGGACCAGCACTCTGTGTGCTTTGGGCAAAACAAGGCGCTATTTACTTCGACAGCATCAGTCGCTTCCTACTGCAGTTATGTTATGGATAAGATGAGACAGGTGAAACTCAATTGACTTCACTTACACAAGGCCAGCTGCTTGTACAGGTGTTCGCTCTGCTTATGGCAAATCAGATCATTCTTTCTTCTCTCATCACAACTAAATCCCTACGCATTTAATCTGAATGTATAATGTAAATTTGCATATGGTAAACACAATATAGAAAACAACTCTGCTATTAGATTAAAACGCAAGATTTCATCTTATTCCACCAAGCAGAGTAACACAAATGTTGGCCCCATCAGGCACGGCTCAATCTGTGCGTCGCTCTAACTCACACATGACCTAAATGGAGAATTAATTAAAACCTTAATTAAGGCTCCAAACCGGCTGCTTAGAATACTACATTGTTGGGTGGCTGGGCCCAGAAGTAGAGCATCAGCATTTGTGCAACTGCACAAAAACAAAACAAATGACTTGTCACTAGGAATGAAGCAAGCTTTCGTTTAAAAGGGCTGCGCAAATAATCCAGCTGACTTAGCGTTTGTAACTAAAAAGGGGAGAATGAGAGATGACGGGGAAAGAAGAAGAGGGGAAGAAGGAGAAAGACTGTGGCACAGAGGCAAATGCAAAAACAAGCATGGCACAGGCAGAAGGCTAGAATATTAATGCAGGCAGTCATTGTCCCCCTGCAAAGCCTGTGAGTCACACAAAAGTCATAACTTCGGGTTAAGGACTAGACCAGAAAGATGATGAAAAGGACTGACGGGAGAATGTTTTCTTTCAGGGAATTATGAGTGTGGATTGTTATCTTTTTGGAATGAATCTGTTCTGACAGATATAAAATTGTATGGATGCTCATGACTTATGGCTTCAGTGCCCTAAACTTTACAAAAACCTAATGTATGTACAGTACATTTTTAATATTAACTCCTGGAAGAAGCTGCAGTAAAGTGCCCTTAGAGGTAGTAGTGGTAGTTAATACTGTATGTGTGCTGTAAAGGGGGAGTTATACTGGTGCATTAACGGGTTACTGCATAACTAAAAATGTAACTACACATCGAGCCTACTACTATGACGAACAAAGTCATTTGTCAGTTTGGGTTCAACATTGGGGTGACCTCTAGCTCACCCAGTAGAGTTTGCGCCCCATGTAGGCTGAGTCCTACTGAGGGTTCGAATCCGACCCACAGCCCTTTGCTGCATACCTCCCACCTCTCTCTCCCTTTTAGTGTTTTCAAGCTACCCTATCAATTAAAGGCCATAAAAGCTCAATAAATCATCAAAAAACAAAGACAACATTGAGAAAGTTAGAGAAAGGCTCAGTAATCTGCTACTTCTAAGCAGCACACATCTAGAGCAAGTCAAAACTAGCCTATGGAAAGCTTCTGCTCAGTGCTCACCATGACCACTGCTTAACATCACAGTGAATTAAAAAAGTTAACATGGCGACTGCATGTCAGAAGTCTCCTATAGTAATAGACAAGGAGAAATGTCTCACCATTTCTCTATCACAAAGTACATGGAGGAATGTAAATACAGTAGCACCCTGTTCCTCCTGACTGTACAGGCTCAAAGTAGCAGGCAGACTGTCTCTCACAAACCTGACCCTGCAGGTGTGTTTAGCATTTACCACATCATTTTCATACACAGCTCTGATTTGACTGGTTATTTTTTTCCTGTTGCCACAACCAAGCTGGTCATTTTCCAAAAGATGTGTTTTTATTTTCTTTAAAGGTGCAGTAGGTAAGACTTATAAAACTATCAATCTGTCATATTTGCTGAAACTGACCCTATGTTTGAGTAGAACTACATGAAGCAGGTAATTAAAAAAAATTAAATCTGGCACCACCTACAGCCTGTAGTGTGATTTACAAAAATCCACCACTCCCTGTTCAGATGCACCAATCAGAGCCAGGGGGGGTGTCTAACTGCGTGTCAATCACTGCTCATGCGCTCGCATTTATTCTCCCTTGTGGGGGGAGGGGCTTAGGAGACCGTTTTGGGCTTTAGCAGAGAAAGGGGGGAGGGACTGAGAAGTTGTTGATGTTCACATTTTTGGGCTAAGTCCTGGATCTTCGCAATCCTACCTACAGCACCTTTAATTTTCTTAATAGCTTGTTGAAGTTATGTTGAATAGGGAAGCTAATGTTTCACCCGTTTGTTTGAGGTGGTTTTACATAGTTGAGTGGAAAACAGCTGTGCTTCCGTTTTCTGAGAGAATCAAAACATGCGCAACACAAAATATGTTTCATGGGCATTTTAACAAGTGGTGTGACGTGACTTTTCCACTGTGAGGCTAAACTTTATAGGTAGCTTTGTGTATTTGGGTTATCTCCGTTATATTTGCAGCTGTGAGCCGGGATGCCACAGACAGCAATGTTTAGATGGTGAGTTTTAGTTACGGTATATTTATAGTATTACACAGCAACACCCTCAAATTGTGCACTATGCAATACGTTTAATAGTGGTCCTGACTGCTGGTTGTAATAGTTTTGGAAATACATCCAGACATACAGTACAGGTTGCGTTAGCACATTTGCTTATTACATTGCATTACATGTCATTTAGCTGACGGTTTTATCCAAAGCGACTTACAATTGCTACATATGTCAGATGATGCACGCTTGGAGGAACTAGGGGTTATGTGTCTTGCTCAGGGAGACATTGGTTGATGTATCACAGTGGGAATCGAACCCAGATCCCACTCCAAAGGCATGTGTCAGATCCACTGCGCAACCACCACCCACACCCGCATATTATAGAAGACTGGGGGAATTGTTGGGTCTTTGTAAATTATAGAGTATGGTCTAGACCTACTCTATCTGTAAAGTTTCTGAGATAACTTCTGTTCTGATTTGACACTATAAATAAAAGTGAATTGAATTTACTTTTGACCTTGGCGGAGGTCTGTTCCCTCTGAGTGCCCTTGTAGTCACTGTATGGAATAGAAGAAAACAACTCCATCTGGTATTGCAAAAGTGCTATCAACAGGTGAAATCTGATGCTGAACCTACACTATAGACCACCATCTCATCTCTGCAGGCAGTGCAGACTCCATTTTTTTCTTCTGTTCAGCTTGTTTTGTTGCCTTTAAGCATCCGGATGGTTCTGTATATAAAAGCAGCAGAACAGGACTGACGGGAGAATGTTTTCTTTCAGGGAATTATGAGTGTGGATTGTTATCTTTTTGGAATGAATCTGTTCTGACAGATATAAAATTGTATGGATGCTCATGACTTATGGCTTCAGTGCCCTAAACTTTACAAAAACCTAATGTATGTACAGTACATTTTTAATATTAACTCCTGGAAGAAGCTGCAGTAAAGTGCCCTTAGAGGTAGAACAGCAGAACCCCGAGCCTCTCCAGCAGGCCAGCGTGAGCCACTAAATATCGGCCAACACTTGCCCTTGCAGAGCCCTACAAGCCTTGATCCAAATCCAAACTGACACCTCATAAACAGGTTGTCAAAATACTCTAACTTGATTGTGTCATTTTGTCCATCTGTCTCAGTCTCCTCTAGACCTCAGTCAATAAATTAATTACATCCACTCAGTAAAGTTGGTTGATTGTTGGTCTTGCACATTGCCTCTCTCAATGCTAATTTCTATTCTTCAGGCATCTGCTTTTACAAATGTGGACATATTGTGCCAAAATTATCAAGAAAAAGACAAAAAGGGGTTTTCTGCCAAATCACTGTGATGGACAAGAAGTAGCATATTGCATTACTTGCAATCTTGCAATCTCATTTACAATTAATAGACCGCAGACTAGAGGTGAAGTCAATAAGGCCAGATGCTTATACACCTGTCAGTTGCATCCACAACTGAATGAATCCTTTCTTTTGTCATCATTTTTTGATTCAGTGGCAGGGGTTGAATGGGTAATCACAATTTTCTTTGAGCGCTTTGTTTAACTAAGTACATTTCAATTGTCCATTAAAATGCAAATTGTTTCATTAATTGAGCACAGGGGTGTGCTAACTGCAGAACACAGCTATTGTGTTTGCTTAGGTAAATAAAGAAACATCAGTTAGTGATCATAGCACACAGATTACCATGCTTAAATTGTTGTGTTACATTGTTAAATGATTGTTTATTTCTCCTTTGACTTTGAATAAATTCACAAATAAAATATGAAAATGACTTGTACATAAGCATCAGGTATTTTTGCACCACTTTGCACTCTCTACAATTGGGTGACTTGGCAAACAAGTGATTTTTAACACTGTTTTTCTAGTCTTAACGACTACTCAAAGCACTTTAACATAGTACAGGAACCATTCACCATTCACACACATTCATACACTGAGGCTGCCGTACAAGGTGCCACCTGCTCACCTGCTCATCAGATAAACATTCACACACATTTACACTCCGATGGCGCAGCATCAGGGGCAACTTAGGGTTCAGCGTCCTGCCCAAGGACACTTCGGCATGGAACTGCAGTGCCAGGGATCGAACCACCAACCTTCCGATTGGCAGGCGACCTCTCTACCACTTAGCCACAGCCGCCCCTATGTACTATTATGTCCGATATGTTCAAAAGTTTACAATTATGTCACAGTTGCAAGGTGTGTAGTATATGTATTATGTAGTGTATTCTGTAGGCTGAATGTTGGAGAATGTCCGTAAACCTGCCTGCTTTTTTGACCAACCATATGTGATCATTTGCAGCAGCTAAGTTCTTGATAAAGGCAAAGTGATGCTGGGTCTGTTTTTCAAATTACAGTTTACATTTTTTTATTAACATGACTGTTTGAACTGTTATTGAAAGTTAAAGCTGCAGTAGGTAAGATTGTGAAGAGCCAGGACTTTGCCAACAAATTTGAACATCGACAACTTCTCAGTCCCTCCCCCCTTTCTGCTGCAGCCCAAACCGTCTCCTAAGCCCCTCCCACACAACGGAGTTTGACAGAACTGCCGGCATGTCAGACAAGATGTTCAATAACTAAACACCAACACAATGTTAACTTTACTCACCAACAGTAAAACGATGCTAACTAGCAGGCTACCGTTAGCTATTTCAGCATCATATCAGACCGACCACTGTGCTAATGTTACTATCATCCTCACCAACGTAGCTTTGTGAACTTTTGACTGCTAATAACCAAGTGAAAGATAAATCATTTATGGTAATTATGTTACCTGTTGAGAGGAAATGTGGCTACATCTGCATCGTTCTTTAGATCTTTAAAATCCCGCAGCTCACGCCACCTCTGAAAAGCCTTTCCAATATTCACCGGAGTTTTGGGAAACCTTTCTGCAGCTCGTGCACGGGGAGGGGGGAGGGGAGAACGCTCTTATATGCGTGTATGTGCCTGAGCAGTGATTGACAGGCAGATAGACCACCCCTGTGGCCCTGATTGGAGAAAATCAACCGGGAGCGGTGGAATTTTGCCAATGGCACTACAGGCTGTAGGAGGTGCCAGAGGAGCTGTTTTTTTATTTTACATAATTCATGTAGTTCTACTGGAACATAGGGTCAGTTTCAGCAAATATGACAGAAAGTTAGTTTTATAAGACTAACCTACTGCATCTTTAAGTGCTTTCTAACTAGATTCACTGGATTGGAAGGACATTTAGTGTCCTAAAACTAAAGAAAAGTTCAACATTCAGAGTTTTTGAGACAATTTGAATATTATATTATAATTCATATATTTTGAGCATATAAACAGAAATAGTCCTGTTTCTTGTAGATCATGCGCCATGCAAATGGAAAAATGCACAGTTTGGTGAAGGGTAGCAATGCATACTGTACAGCCTACTGAGGATTGGAAGTGAGGGAACTTTGTAAAATTAAGCCAGTTTTTGTAAGTTTGTAGCTTGGTGTAAAATTTTAAATAAAGGTCCAATTCAAACCTTACAGCAGAATTCAAAGAAGCTTTCCTAATGTTGATCACTAGATAGAAAATATAACTGTATGGCACAAATGTCTTGATGAAGAGTTTTACAAGCCCTTACCCACAGAAGACATATTGACATGTCAACTAAAAACATCAATAATGGCTTCATTTCATTTTGGTTTTCCAGTGTTTCCATGTTGACTCACTGGGAAAGCAAACTGGCACACCTAAATGGAACTGAGCCATTGCTAATAGTATTAGTCACACCTGTGCTTTCCTGCTTTGGGAAATCAAAATATCTGCTGGGAACAAACATATTACATCAACTTTGACTCTTAATACAATAAGAATCAATCAGATTATATTTGTTGGCAAAAAATTGTGTGCATTCTGGATCCCAACAGGATGAAACCTAATTATCTGTGTGGCATTTAGGGCCTTTCCTCAATCACCACGTTGAGTTTTAAAGTGAGTATACTGTATCTCCTTATTAATCCTCATTAATTCACCTAAGAGACTGTGCTGCTAACAGGACAGCTGGTTCTTTTATGGAGGTTAGAGTCAGTGTGTATTGGATGGATGGCCGCTTCAGTAGCACCTACGCACGAGTCATGTCTTAAGTCTGATAGGAATTCCCAGCTAGTTATAAACAATGGTCCCAATAGGAAAGATTGTACTGATTTTGGTGAGCTCATTGCACTTATCTTTGGGCCACCATCTGGCTCAGCCTGTTCTCATGAACCATGCGTTCATATAGCTGCGAAAAGTTAAGCGCTGTAATTCGTAACCATTCCTCCTATTTTTTGCTGTGTGCACCCTAAAAACTGCTGCTGTATAAGAACACGGTTGGCTACATAGGAATGAGGTTGGGGTGGATGGATGGGTCATAAAACAAAAGTCTTTCCCCCAGATATGCGTGTTCCTTGGGAGTGTTTTAATCCAAACCCTGATCTTTTTCCTAAACTCCCCCCCCCCTCCTTTACTCATGCTGTCCTCCTGCCAAAAATATCAGACATAATCAAGGGTATTTCTCAAATGTAATTTACTATCTTATCTAACTACATAGATGTAGGCATATTATCAGTGAGCACTATATTCAAATGTCTCAATTCAAAATGTCTATCAATTCAAAAAGCCAAAATCAATACTACTATATATTGCAGCATTGTGGGCCCGTCAAATATGTATTTTTTCCGACTTTATTTCACGGGCCCTGAAAGCAACTCCTCTGATTGGTCAAAAACTTTCAAAAGCATCATGCTAAAGCTAAAACTGCTTTAGTTCTCTTATTACATCCATGCTTTAGCATCACAGCTAACGACAATAAAAGGACCGAAAATGAATAAGATATGGACAAAAGACTATCAATATTAGATGTAAGAATATGGATTTATTACAAAGTCCTCTGAAAGAAATATGAGTTCTAGGAAAAGAAGCGCAGACTGTGGACCAGTCTTTTTACACTTCTCTGCATACTGAATAAACTCACAAAGCGCACATTGAATCAAGAAAGCCAACCACTTATCATTTTGTATAAGTTAATATTTTACATTCATCATTATGATAACATTTTTGGGGGGGTTAAACTGGCCACTTTTGATTATTGTTAACCCCCATCCCATCATCAAATGATACATTTGCGCGTACTTGTGGACCAACTCAGCTCTGACAGATTGGGGAGGGGAGTGATAGTGGTCATGTAATATTGATTTATTTATAATGTATTATTATTATTATTATTATTATTATTATTGTGAAATTAGTGTTCATAAACGAGTAATGTATGGTCTTTCAACAACTTCAAGTGAATAATATAACAATTTACGGAAAATATTGTTAAAGCTTGTGTCATGTGGTGCCCCCCCACTGGTTGTGAATGCTTGGTGCCCCTGGGCACTGGCCCAAGTGCCCTTATGGATAATCCGGCCATGGTTTTTGACACATAACGCTCACTTTTTGTGACTAAACTTAACCATAATGTCTGCCGAAACAACCAGCAGCGCGCACTGCCCTAAACACATCTACTAACTTCCGCTGATAACGACCGAGCGTCACAAAGCTCTGTAGCGGCTTAAAACAACGGCCGCGGGTTCGGTTCCGACCTGTAGCCCTTTGCTGCATGTCATTCATCTTCTCTCTCCCATTTCGAATCTAAGGTGTCCTATCAACAATAAAGGCCTAAATCTCGATTGTTGAATTGGTGCTTGAAGTGTAGGCTAATATCTGCGCGTGTGAAATGATGTAATTTGTTAGTGAGCATGTTTTATCGCACACGCGAGATATGACATAATCCTGACACCATAAAAATGCTCATGTTTACACAACACAGCCATGGATGCCTTCAGTAATGCGCTGATGCACAGTAATTCATCTGGCTGCCTCCCAAGCACGTCGCCTAGCCTACCTAGTTTCCATGGCACAGCTATGGGACTGAAGGAGCTATTGAGAAAAAATGGTGATGCAGTCAACCTGCGAAAGTTGTGGGTGTGGTAAATCCACATTTTGGGAATGTGATTCTGAATTGCAGCTCAGGGAATACCTGTGTAGGAAGCCAACATCTGTCTCAAAGAAGCACACTAAAATACTGAGCCATGGCTTTACACATAGCCTGAGCAGAATTAGAAAACAGGCAGGCGGCAGCCATTGAGGTTGCTGAGGAGGTAGAGAGAAGCCCTCCATCAACTGAGAGTAGGATTGGAGAGGAGGGGCCGAGTGATGGAGGCGATTGTAGAGAATGTCAAGCAAGGAGCTTTAGATTCTGCCACCATCTCGCTCACCATCTTGGTATCTAAGCCTTCAATGCTGTTATCACACATGAGTTATATGGACATTGAAGGGAAAATGTCACCTCCGTCGGTAACTTGTCTCATCTTGGCCACAAATGTTGTCCACCTTAAACCAAGTTTATTAGTGTCACGTGAATGTACAGCAGAGTTTGCAGTTGTGTGCACTGTATCAAAAAGCTGTAGGAAAAGTTAACATCTGTTTTCTGATGCGTTAGTGACGTAAATTATGTTAAAAATGATCATACTATAGGATCAAGGATAAGTTACATTTCAATTTCAAACACAATTAATCAAATGCAAGACTCTATACATATTCTTTTATTAAACAGTGCATAAAAAGAACATTAACAGAGCAATATAAATAATGCAACGGAGGCAAAAACCCTAAAAGGCTTATCAAGGGTCTCCCCCAAATTTTTTTGAAATGCCTTCCATCTATGCAATGTGTTCAAACCATTTATTTTCAACTCAGAATTACAGCACTTTAATTAAGTCAGCATTTATAAATTAGAAGAAGCAACATCCTACTTTACTTCATGCCTCATGATAAGTCAGAGGCCTGTTATCACCACTTTTATTCAGGCATTTGCTTTCATGTCTGAGTGTTGGGTGGCAGTTTAGCAGATCCTTTGGGATGCCTGTGTTTGGATAACGGCATGCCGTAAATGTCAGCTGCAGGATTAGTTAGCTGTGGCTTGTGCTGAATAAATTATCTCAGTGCATCAATGTCTTTACACCTGTGTGACCCTGGCTGCTGCTTCATGTTTATTAACTCAGCATGTATACAAGCTGATGTGGTTAAGAATCGTTACCACTGACATTATTATTACTAAATGGCATCATTTTAAGTCAGTTAGGTCGGGTTTCAATGATACTTTTAGAAATGCAGATGTGTTTGATTAAATTAAGTCTCGCTTTGCCAGACCTTCCTCCACAGCGCTGCGGAGGAGGGTCTGGCTAGTCCACACAGAATTCCGGGATGGGAGAAAAACGTGCTCTGGTTTATTGGCATTTCTTTAAACCAATCACAATCGTCATGGGCGGAGCTAAGTGCCGGCCAGAGCCACGGTGCCACTGCAAAATAGCCTCGGGAAGGAACTTGTTTTGGTGGAACACGTGTACATTCAAAAGTTGTTTTAGTCGTGCAACAGAAAACTCAGATTGGACAGATAGTCTCGCTAGCTGTCTCGATTCACCCTGCAGAGATCTGAGGAGCAGTTAACCATAGTCCTCATGAATCGACCGGAGGTTAAAATTCCAACACAAAGAAAGCGAAAGGTAGCAAACATCCGAAAAGAGTGACACAGCAAGTGTCTGTTGGCACCATAAATCGATCATGAAATAATCACACATCTTGGGAGAAAACAATTAAAAGAACCACATTAGTGGGGCGACCTCTGGCTCACCCAGTGGGAGCGTTCGCCCCATGTTGGCTGAGTCCTGCAGCGGCGCAGGGTTCGAATCCGACCTGCTGCCCTTTGCTGCGTGTCATTCCCCTTCTCTCTCCCCCCTTCATGTTTATCCACTGTCTAATGAAGGGAAAAGCCCCAAAAAATAATCTTAAAAACAAAAAGAACCACATTAGTGCTATTTTATATTTTCTTATTGCCGATAAGTCTAATGAATAGACCAAAACCAAGAATATGTTGGCCCTCATCCAATAGATATTTGAACACAGAATTTGGCCAGTGATTATTTTTTCTCTACAGTAATGCTGTTATATTATTGATGATGACAAGGTAAATAATCAGGATAAATGAGCATGACCTGAAGAGTTAGTTCGTTGAAACAAAAACCTTGTGTGAACCTATAACTCTCTATCTAGCCTGTGTGCGTGTTGTGCGGTGTCTAGTTCACCTGCAAAGGCTATGAAATATGACAGGAAAGACAGGCCCTGCCATGACCCGTGAATCATGCTCTCTCTCCCCCTATTGCTCTCGCTCGATCTCCCCTCTCTCTCTGAGGTGAATTATTCAACAACAACAACAGGACGAGGGGGTGGAAAGGTACATTAGAGAAGTTTCCTAAAACTGAGTGCTAAAGACTGGACATAGATCACCCCACCATCCCCCTACAGATCTTTATGGACAAACGTGCAGCAGTAGAGTAGCCAACGCCTGCATCCTGCTGGTGTGAATTACGACAGCAGCCACCCACCAGGGACAATATTAACTGCTGATTTGATGAAACACACACAATGATTAGCAGCCCATATCTTTAGTAGGATTAAGTGAGCAGAGCTGTGCCATCACCTGTGTAGGTGTGGGACTGATTTACTCAGACCTGTGTGCGTATGTGGGTGGGTAGTTGATGTTGTGTATGAATGAGGTACGTGCCAGTGTGTGGGAAAATGAAAGATTTTAATTCACTTCAGTCATCGACTATTATTTTAAGTTGAAATCATGTACTTGCTTATTATTCACTATTTGTAAAATTTCTATGCAATTTTAGGATCTTTCAAGTTTGTTCGTATAAATAAATTAAGGAATTGGTGCAGTCGCTGGGTTGCTTTCAGCCCATTCATCTCAGTGTCCCCTGCTTGATAACATGGGAGAATAATGGAGTAACAGCATGCATTGCAATATTTCACAGTAGGGCTGGGTATAGGGTTAGGATTAAGGGTTAGGGTTATCATTTAAAGATTTTTGATACCGGTAACTATACCGATACCGTGACTTTGATACTGGTTCTTGAACAATACTTTTTCCCCATCTCTGTGCGTAATGGAAGTATCCCTGCATAGACAGCCAGTCACAATTTGGTATTGAATGACATGACATTTTTCGATACTTGATACCAAGAAGGCAATTCGGTGGGTACCTAAAAAGTATCGAAGTTCGGTACCCAGCCCTATTCCACAGTGTGTTTGGGAGACTACCGTTGGTGGGAACCAAAGTCAGACATTTTTAAGTCCTGCACAACGTGACGATGCCAACAGAGGCTCTCCACCATCCGGAAACTCAGGGCACTCTCAGTCACACCACACCTCTTGCTCTTCCTGTACAGGAGCATCACAGATCCCACCCTCCTCTATTGTTGCACATGCTACTTCACCATGCTCCCTGTCACCAACAGGAACAGACTCCTCAAAACATAAAAAAAATAAACAAAAAAAAAATAACAAAAGGTGTGCCTCAGGGGTCAGTCCTGGGGCAACTGTTATTCATCCTCTACATCAATAATATTGATCATAATGTGTCTAACGTAAAATTTCACATCTGGCTGTAGGTGTTTTACCTGATGTGTTTGCGATTCTGGTTGACTTTGAGGGATTTGCTGTTTCAGTTGTTTTATGTTTTTAGTGTTTTTGTGTATTTTGTATTTGCATGTACTGCATGTGTGGTTATACTGCTGCCTGCCTTGGCCAGGACATTCTTGAAAAAGAGATTTTGGTTAAATAAAGGTAAAAAAAAAAAACACACGCCAACTAAAATCATTGGTGTCCCTACTCCCAACCTTCCAGCCCTGACTGACACAGCCATCACACGCAAAGCACTCACCATAGCACACAACCCCAGTCACGCCCTGAACTCATGCTTCACTCTACTCCCACCCAGCTGCAGATACAGCTCTCTGATCTGTAGAAAAGCATGCTACAGCAAGAGCTTTGTGCCCTCTGCCATCACTGCCCTCAACAAACTAAAGCAATAATACTCAGTCATCCTCTTTAATTGTTCTTATGTGTGTACGTGTACAGGCTGTGAAAACAAATTTCCTCTAACAGAGGACAATAAATTACCTACCTACCTACCTACGAATCCACCTATCTATCTATCTATCTATCTATCTATCTATCTATCTATCTATCTATCTATCTAGTTTGCGAGCGCCAGCCATGTTTCTCCTCTGACATGTAAAATATTATATCAGTCAAGCCACAGCCAAACCCACAAAGGATCCACGACTAATATCTCTATAAAAGAAGTAAACAAAGAATAAATACATTGTAATGGACACCCGGTAATAGGAGCAAAAGAAGAGTTGTTTTCTTTACAGGCACAATAAAAAACACTTTTATGACACACTGCTTAGTTTAACAATAGTGTTATAATTCAAGAAGATAATCAATGTGGCTATATGTGCATCTGTGTATAAGGATAAATGTGCAGAAACCAGCAGTAGCCATCATCTTATTTTTAGAAAATAGCCAAGGTTCACAAGCAAAATAAAAAAAAATCAGTTTAACAAAATCTCAGTTCTTTTGGTTTAGTCAGTCACCTGAAAGGCCAGCAGGGAGTGAAATATTAGGAGACGGTAACAAGGGATTTACCGCCTGTGCCGGCTTTCACCATTGTTTTCTTTCTGCTCACTTTTATTTGGAATACTGAGACAAGCAGCATGGAACGGACTCTACAATATTGCCAGGGGAGGGAGAGACATATTGTATAAAGGAATAATAAAAGAGGAGAGAGTCCTTGAGAATAGGAAGGTGGTGAACAATCATGAGAGGTACTCAGCTGTGAGTGGACTGTGACTTATTGTAAATCTGTCCTGAATCAAGTGAGCTTTGTATAGGTTTCACAACATGGATGCTTTAAATAAAAGCACATTAATGACAAACCAGTAAGTACAATGATTGCAAAGGAAATATCTCCCAACTACACGTTGGTCAAAAGTGATGTCTCATTCAGTGATAAATAGCGTACACAGACTTACGATCAGGGTTTACAGATTTTTGTCTACTCCCTACTTGTTTTATCCAGCCCCAAACATCATTGAGAACTCTCCAGGAAATCCAATTATTGGAATAAGATTATCTGGGCGTGGCTGCTCTGCCAGCATTTTATTTCCCTCCAGCTCCAAATATTGGCCACCTAACCCCCAATCTCTTTTCCCCGTCCCTCATTTAAGACCTCTCTCAGCAGACCCCTCACCTTTGATAATGGCTAAATTCATCAGCAGGGACCGGAGAGGTCTTAAGGGCAAGACAGATTGGACAGAGCTATCCTCTCCTACTGTTTTTCTCCTCATCTCTTGTGGAAACCGGCAGCTATCTGTCTCCTCACAGTCACCGGCTGGCATTCCAGCAGACGGCTGTAGTGAGAGGAAAAATCATGGCTCTTAATTCAAAGACTCCTTAAAGGTCAAAGCCAGCTTTCACGACTTTATATGCATTTCCATTTAAACCCACAATGCTTCTTCTATGTCTTTTAATGTACAAGGTAATCCAGTTCACTTGCATGGAACAATTGATTGTATTAAACCACTTGAACTAAATCTTACGGTGTTTTAACATGTTCCGTGTTTCATAACTTTGCTTTCCTGAAAGCCTTTAGTTGAGGTGATCTGCACACTCAATTTTCTGATGAACAAAGCTTTTGATCATACCTTGAACGTTTTTGTTATTCAAGTTGAACGTCTCATTTTAGTCATACTCCATTACATTAATTCAACAATGCTGTTGACAATGGCACTGTATATGCAAAGCTGACATAAACAACCCTCTTTGGATTTTTTTTTCTAGGATGACACAGCAATGATTCTGTGTTGTTGTTTTTTTTGCGCTATATGGGCCTCCAGCAATCAGCATGAACATAAACTGTACATTTGTTTGTGATTTTCAGTTGTTTGACCAATAGTTTTCTTTGTTATTTTTTGCTTTTAGCAGCATACAATATGGAAAACAGCAGATGCAAATAATTCCTGGAAAACAATACACCTGGATTTCTTTTTCTCTCGCACACTTCTTTTATCCATTTTAACCCCATTTTCCTAAACACAGTTAATTGAAATGTGTCATTAAGGAGTTCAATCAAAATTATTCGTTGGACAAACGCACATCTCTACATACCAAGCTGAGTGCTTTTCATTGGAATCTTTTAGCCCACCTACTCTATAAATGTATATACTCTAAACTGTATGTCAACGTATATGTTGTCATAGAATGTTGTTCTATTGAAAAATCAGCTACTGTATTTCAATTTACCACCGACTCCTCCACAATCACTCTTTATGCCCATTTCTGTATATCGCACTACTCAGAACACTTTTTCAATACGTGTTCATCAACAAGGTTTTCATTTTCAAGGTTTTGTCCAGAGGCTTTTTATTCTGCCTGCCTTGACACTGGTCATAATGTTCACGATTTGAAACATTGCATTTTGTTATTACTGCTCTCCTTTTTTGATGGTCAGGAAGAAAAAGAAAAAAAGCAGAAGTAAAAGAAAGAGGCTGACATTTATAATTTGCCAAAAGAAATAAAATGTTGTGGTCTGTAAAAAGCACTTGAAGTCATTCATGTATTTATGCTTTTACTCGTTTAGATATGAAACCTCTTTGAACGGGATTCGCAATGAAAGAAAGGCACACAAACACTTTTTTCACATTATCTTGTCTCCCCTAATAAGCTTTCCTATGTCCTGTGTCACAAATGTTGTGACATTTTTGCATCCTTCAAACTCTTCATTTGGTTGACCATCTCTGGCTGCACTCGCTATCAACTCTCATTCCTCGAGCCAAAGTTATCACAACACTTTCTTGACCCCAACATCGACCTCATCTTGCAGTCCCATCCATGACATTTAAACTGGCCTCCAGGTTAGGAGCCAATAAACAAAGGCGACAAGAGAGAAAGAGCTCTGAGAAGGGGACCCTCGTTTGAAAAGGGTTCAAAAGTTCTGCAGAGACGAGCAAATGGAATACATCGTCAGTCGCCTCTGGTCTCTGTGTGCTCCGTTGGATGCTTGTCTTGCATAATGCCATGTCAGAAAGGCTGCGATAACCATGATCACAGTTCTATTCAGTTCTTCATATCTAGCATCTGAACTACGGGAACCACTTAGTGTCCAGTGACCTAAAGAAAGCTTTAATTAAATTATGTTGAACTGAATGCAGTCTCAATGACTAGTACATGTGTTTCTTAAGTTAGACTGTAGAAGATAAAAGAAATCCGTGCACTTCTATGGTAGTTGACGACATTTTTTTGCACGTTGAAGTTCATTTTGATATCGGCTATAAAGTTCTTTTGTAAATGTCCTTACATTAAAATAAAAAAAATACAAATCAGATTTTTTTTTCAGGCCAGTGAACAGACTGAGTTTTCTTAATTACAGCCATGACAGAAGAATGTAAGGTCAGCTGGCTAAAGTTGACACTGTTTATTGCTTACGTCTTCGCTTGCCCTTCGTCTCAGAACAAGTTTAGTCAAATATGTCATTTTGCATTTCAGTTCAATTTTACCCCCCAACATGAAGACATGTTATGGTAATGTGATGTTTATAACACAATGTACTTTGCAGATGCCATTCTCATGAAGTCTCAAACACAAAATACATGGCCCCAAATGATATGCTTTGCTGATATGGAGTCATAATTATAAAAACCTCTCTATGGTTCCCCTAGGACAAACACCTTGATTAATGATCTGCAGCTATTAATGGTTGTATTATCATGGGATGCCTGAGTAATGTATCGAGATCGTGATTGAGATGGTTGACTGCAGGTTAACTCAACCCCTAGAGAGGGATCATTTAAAAAGTCCTTGAGGGGGTCGGTAATTGGACGCCTAGTTAATGTTCTGTGATTACCTTGAAAATAATTATAAAGGGGATCTTTACATATGATAATGTGTTCTTATACCTTTACATCTAAGCCAAATCGTAAGTTAGGCAAGAACGGTACTTTCCAGAAAGTGGAAATCAAATGCAGTAAGTTTATTCAACCCGGTCTCACGCCAGGTCGTGAAATAGTCACGTTATTTAGATTTATTGATACATTTACAGGTCACGATTTTGATGTTTATTTCGTGTACACGTCACAAATTTTGAACGTGTACAGGTCACAATTTCCGAACCTGCTCTGGGGGACGCAACAACGGGGAAATGGGATGGGAAACAACGGGATGGGACGCGATCCCCAGGCGCAGGGGCACACAACAACGGGGAAACGAAACGCCACAACAACGGGACGGTTGTGGTTAGGAAAAGAAGAACTGGGAAAGGAACCGTCACGCGCGGGACACGCCGACAACAGCAAGACGGTTGTGGTTAGGAAGAGAATAACGAGGAAAGGAACTGCAACACGCGGTCTCCGTGGTGAATGTCCTGTGTTGTTCGACCCATCCACCACCCCGACCAACCTCCCTGCGCGGACTTTCGCCTTATCAATACTACTCGCTACCATCATCGTTCTGTGATCACGAAATATGCTTCCCATTGAAATACACTGCTTTAAAATTCATAATCGCCACACGAAAAAAATGACATTATTGTGTCCTGTCCACGACTCATAAGATTCAATAACGTGACCATATCACGAACTGCCATTAGACGGGGCTGGTTTATTGCTGGTCTCACTTCAACAATGATCTGGCTTCTTAAATGTTGATGACTATCAGCATATCTTTATTTTATGTATGTGAGAAAAAGAGAAATCATGTGGTTTCTAGCAATTGCAACATTTGCTGCGTCAGAAATTTCATTCTCTTTTTGAAACTTTAAAAAGTGAATTGACCCCAATCTGAGCTGCAGAGGCAGTTCCTGTTCTACACTGAAGCCAGCACTGTTAACAATAATAGTTAATACAGAAAAGGGACAGGTTTAACACATTCGCCATCTGCATGTTGACAGGCAGGACTTTCCATTAGGATTTTGACGTGGAGCAAAAAACCTTATCAGTTTCATTGAACAAGCCCTGAATTCTGAATTTGGCTTTTTGTTCAGCTTTGTGAACGTTTCACAAGCTTTCACATCTCTAGAGATGTTGACACATGCTGAATCTAAAAGCAGCTCTCGCTACAAAGGCCGCTTTTGTTCATTCTCAATACTTTGCATGGGGATTTATCTTATCTCCAAACATCCTTTTATGTCAAACTACATATCTCCAAACATGCTCTGATCTGATACGGTAGCTTTGTTTGGTGTGAAAATGTGACTCCAGTGATTTTGTAAATTAGAAACAACTCAAATGGATAAGAGATTCAGACATTAATGCCCAAAAATAACATGTTATATTCAAGTGATAAAACCCTCTAAAGCCCATAGTAATTGTGACTCTAGTCCATCAGGAGCAACGGCAGAATTAGTTTGATGTTTTTTTAGAGCCATACAGTGGGAGAGTAAGGAGTTTGGGATGGATGTTGGTCAACAAAAATGTCAGACTTAAACATGTGAGACCATTGTTTGTTTACAGTTTTCAACTGAAACCCAATGTTTTGACATTACCAATGGCTGCGGTCATGATGACGAAGGTACCCTATCTTTGACAAAGTATTAACCCAAACTACGATCTTCCCTTACCCTAACCACGATAGCAGCGTTTAGAGCTGTCAGTCTTCCTCTATAATACCTTTTTATTAATATTCGAATAATATTTGAATATTAAATGCTCAAATGCAGCCTGCTCCCAGCTAAGCTCCTATAACTCGCGATTGAGTTAGGAAACCAGAATTAGCTAACTATTGATAACATAAGCATTTTGGCTCAGTGGATGTCGATTTTAAAGGTCCCATGGCATGACAATTTCACTTTATGAGGTTCTTTAACATTAATATGCGTTCCCCCCAGCCTGCCTATGGTCCCCCAGTGGCTAGAAATGGCGATGGGTGTAAACCGAGCCCTGGGTATCCTGCTCTGCCTTTGAGAAAATGAAAGCTCAGATGGGCCGATCTGGAATCTTCTCCTTATGAGGTCATTAGGAGCAAGGTTACCTCCCCTTTCTCTGCTTTGCCCGCCCAGAGAATTTGGTCCACCCATGAGAAAGAGACATCATGGCTTTCAAACGAGCAAAGTGGCAGTTGGTCAAGGCCACACCCCCACCCTCCACCTTTCTCCCCCTTCTTTCCTCCTCAATAGCTACAGACACAGAAATGGCACATATTAAGGAAAGCTCATTGTGGGACTGGCTCTAGTGGCTGTAATTCTGCACCAAGGCTGAATTTCTGGAAAGAGAATTCAGATACAGTATTAGGGGACCATATATAAAAGCATCCAAAGAGGACCATGTCATGGGACCTTTAAAGGTCATTTCAAAACTATTTCCCATCCTTCCGATTTCCAGTTGCAGCCTGTCACTCCCCCCTGTACTAATGTTACTCTGTAAGTAGCGTTAGCTCACAATGCCTTGTGTTTCTCACTCCCGTAACTTATTGTTCATCAGACATGAGAAGAGGGAGATTAGCGAACGTTAGCCAACCTATTTATAAAAAAATTATAATAATCACATTCTAATAGTAATTTCAGTACCAGCAAACGCAACATTTTGTCCCGTCTGTGTTGTTTTTCAGACAACAGCAGTGACCTGTGCTAGTTTGTGTCTTTTAGCTCATAGCTTTAGCTGCAGACTGTTGTACATCATGCTGTTAGGATCTTCTACAGTGAAATAAAGTCACACTTTTACACCGTTTAACTGTCAGCCTTTTAACCGTGTTTAATCCATTTACTACTGTAGCTAACGGTAGGCTAAAGTTACCTGCTGTGTAATGTGTTATTAGTATTTACTAGCGTGACATGCAACAATGCTTCAGTTGCCTCTAACGTCTGTTTCGTTGCATCAGAGAGCAGTGCAGACATTTAAGTACCACCATGAGGCACCGAAATCCGCGTTGTTATTCCTTCGGGTAGATTCCAGGCACTGGTGCCATATTAGTGTAACCGGTAGGTTAAGTGTATTGTCATGCGAGACATCACATGAGACACACGGAAATAAATGCCCGTCCGGTAAGCTCCGACTTTCCCTTTGTCTGCTGTTGTCGCTGCCTGGTGTGCCTTGTGTGCTATTCTGTGGTCCAAGATTTACGCTCTGTGGTTTGTGGGTTCGCTGGAGGAGACAGCCATGGTACTTTTGCTTTGTTTGTCACTCTTACTGTGTGTTTTTGCCATGCCAGGACAGACATTGATCTTTATTCTTTTCTGTCCATGCAGGGCGTAGCGCCGCTGCTGTTTTGCCTAGTCTGAGTTTTATACTTACTTACTTAGCTTACCTGTTTTATTAATCTTAACTTTTCTGTATCTTTTTACGAGCGGGTTTTGTGTTTGTATTAAGGGGAGTTCATTTCGTTTGGCTATTGTGTATTAGGTTTAGTGACTTTTAATCTGGCCTGAGATTTTAGAAATCTAGTGGTTGCTCAAGTTATTTGTAGAGGTGGTGACGTATAACTGGCTCACTTTATTGGTAACACTGCATGGTTTTAATGTGTGATTTGGGTTTATTTTTATATTTGCATGTTGTGTTTACTTGCAGTCCTTGTTTCTTTTGTTATATGATCCAACCACGATAACCACTTCAACCGCTTGAACAGTTTTCACTTTAATAGTCTTTATCTGAATGAAATTCTCCTCTCCTACTGTTTTGTTTTTGCTGCATTGGTTCTGTTTTAACTTATTCTTTTATAGTTATGTTGAACTGAACATTGTTTCTTTTGGGTTCATAATAAATGATTTTGAGTTTCCCAAATCAACCTCGTCTCTGATTCTGTATGTGGGCTTGCCTGTGTAGTGGGAGTCCCCAGATTGGTACCAACTGATATCAAATTAAAATTTTAAACTCTTTGGGTGAAAGTCCCAAGGTGGCGTTGTTGACTGTTAAATTGCTCAATTTTGGGCTAAGCCCTCTATTGGGCCCGGTTACATTAGAACCAGATTTTAACATGCGCTGTTAACGTGAACAGAAAATTGTGTTGCCTGTATCTTTTCACGGCAAATGCGCGTGTGTGGAAAGTGGACGCACAACAGCTGAAATGTTGTGTTGTGCACGTGCGTAGTGTTTAAAACTTATGGAGACAACCAAATAAAATATTGACTTCTTTTGAAATAAATATAATTTATAAAATAATCACAAATATTGAACAGGTGTCCGAAAGAGACCCCGAATCCGTTACTGTCGAGCCCGGCTTTCATTAAGATAGTTATTTTTTCTGGTTCCTATCATAGGTTATCGTAATGATGGCAAAGCTGTAGAAATAAGATCCAAAACGCAATTATCCTTTAATGTTTTTGATAGTGATCTATACATCATAACATCAGAAACATGTCTTGGAACTTTTGCAATCATAAGAGTTGACTGCAAAATGTAACTCTCTGAAGATGTTACATTGACTGATTCGTTGCATAAGTCTTCACTACAAATAAATCGTAATCGGGTCTAATTACAACAACTTGTCATGGATATGACATTGTGGTTGGTCAGCTACTTTTCTTGTTCATACTTTCTACAGAGAGTCAAAGATGTTAACACATGATTTAATTCTAAAACAGCTTTTGCCTTTTGGATAACTTTAAATGGTGTGTTGGGGAGACCTGGCTAATATTCTTGGATCAGCACTCTTTCAAAAGATGAGAAGTCTGGCCAGGACCTCCCTGCTTCCATCGTAACTCCTTCTGAACTATCTGAAATAGATCCCTCAATATTCCGTGTGAGCCAAATATGCTGTCTTCATTGCGACATCCATCTTTAAAGTTCTTCAAAGTCTTCTATCAGGGTGCATGCCTGAGAGACAGCTCACTGCAGGCTGGATGACCCACATATTCTGCGTTGCCATCTTTATTCACTTTGGTCTCATGCTCTTTTTTTCCATTTACAGGCGGCTGTTTTGTGCCATGCGGTGGTTGGGTGTTAATATATATATTCTCAGGGTGCTCCAATAGTTGGGGGTTGGGGGGGGAAATACCAGGTTTACTGCAAAGTAATGGTATTAATGGTAAAGGTATGAATGTTTTTCTTTTCTGTAAGAGTTTTAACAGACAATTTAGCCAAAAAATGGAAATGACAAAGAGCTTAAATGAAGAATTTGATCTCCATCAAAAATCCAACTGTCTCATGGAAATTGCGTTGATATACTTTTATATAGATTTATATAAATTTTTTATTAAGAAATGTAATGCTGCACAAATTACGTTTTCTATCAACATAATAACAATCATTGCTATATAATGTACACCTTTTTATTTTCCTTAAAGTGGCCATATTATGCTCATTTCAGGTTCATAATTAGGGCCCGAGCACCGACAGCGGCGAAGGCCCTATTGAAACTGAAGGAATTATTGTTTCTATTCTATTCTTTCTATTCTTTTTCCCATCAAATTAATTGCCTTTTTGAGGGGCTTAACATATTAAAAAACTCACCAAATTTGGCGGTCGCATCAAGTCTGGTGAAAATTTACGTATTTTAAGGGTTTCGGGAAAAGCCGGACAAAAATGGCTGGCTAGCGCCCCCTAGAAAGTTAAGAAAATTGAGCCCCTGCAGTTCGTTTAACGTTGGTACACATAGGTAACATGTCAAGACGTACAAAAAACTTAATTGCAGCCATACCCTAAACCCAACAGGAAGTCCGCCATTTTGATTTCAATGTTCGAAATTAGTGCGATTTTGGCCATTACCACATGTCGTACTTTAAGGAACTCCTCCTAGAGATTTCATCCGATCAACTTCAAATTTGGTCTGTGCCATCTTAAGACGTTAACAATGACAAGTTGTGAAAAGAAAAACTTTTCGTCATAGGGCGTGGCCGTGGCGGGGCGGCCATTTTGTGCATTTCGCCAACGAAACATGAAGTGGGTGTAACTTGAGTGTACATTGTCCAACTGGATCGAAACTTTTCAGGATTCATAAGAGTCCAACCCTGAGGACAGATAAAGGCTGATTTTTACTTAAGGTCATAGCGCCCCCTAGTGGCAACAGGAGTAGGCCTCAAAGTCAAGGTGCTATACTTTAACGAACTCCTGCTAGAGATTTCATCAGATGGACTTCAAACTTGGTCTGTACCATCCCAACACCTTAAAGATGAAAAGTTATTAAAAGAAAAACTTTTCGTCAGACGGTGTGGGCATTGCGTTTCGGCCATTTTGAGTGTTTAGCGATGAACAAAGAAGTTGTTGTAACTTGAGTGTACGTTGTCGTATCTGCCCGAAATTTCTCATGATTGACAAGGGTCCAGGCCTGAGGACACGTACAGGCCAAAATTTAATTTTGGTCATAGCGCCCCCCGCTGGCACCAGGAAAACTACCTTATATGACAAACATCATCCGATTTACATGAAACTCATAATGTGTGGTCTACATGTGATACTTGTGTGAGGTATCGTCGAACTCGGCAGGGAGTTCCCTTTTCATTGGTGACGATTGCGATCTGAGTGCCGCGCAAATGCACGGTCGCAAGGAGCGGCGTCCGGTAACCTCGACGCGCGCACAGGCGTGAGGGCCCGTCCATCGCTGCTCGCAGCTTTAATTGTATTTTGAGGTTGTACCAGAATAGATTTACATGGTTTCATTTTCAAAAAACACCATATTTTTGTTGTACTTCACATTGCTGCAGCTCCTCTTTTTGCCCTGTGTGTTCAGGTCTCTGTTTTAGCTACGATGCTAGCGCTAGCATGCTACGGTTAGCCACCTCGTATCAGCCTGTGACGTAGAAAGCCCTGCCGATTTTGAACAGCTCACCAGGAGACTGAAGGCAGGACACATTCAGAAACCCGTTTCTCACTCAAAACAGCATGGATGGATTTTTTTCCAAGTTTGTATGTGTAGAAAAGAAGAGAAGAAAAAAAACACCCCAAATTCCAGAAAAAGTGATTTTTTCATAATATGGGCACTTTAAAACTAGAGTCCGGATCGGGCCGAATTTTTCTGTCCGAGGCGGGCCCGTGTCAGATATAGCCGTGTCCGAACCCGGCCCGAGCCCGACATGCATTAAGAAATTTGTGTCCAAGCTCGACCCGAGCCCGACACAGTTAAAATCTAATTTTTTTCCCTCATACTAATGACACATGTAGGCTATGTTTGTGGAAAGCTTTTATTAAGCAACTGTACAACGGTTGCATGATCTACAACACGCATGCTTCCTCTTTCTCTAGGCTATCTCTCTTCTGCCCACTTACCTCACACACTCACACAAACTCACTCACACACACACACACACGCACGCACGCACGCACGCACGCACGCACGCACTGAGCTCTCTTAAAAGGAGCCGCAGCATCATTTTACAACAAATGCCTTATCGCGCTGATGTGACCGAGCCCGACCCGACCCCGACCATAATTTCTAAATATCTGTCCGAACCCGGCCCGGCCCATCGGGTACCAATCGGGACCCGTCAGCCTCGGGTCGGGTATCCATGCCTTATTTAAAAAATCCACCCTTGCTATACAATATCTACTTGTAGCAACTAAAGCATGTTATAACATTTTTATGTTTACACCCACACTATTTGGTTAAGGTTAAGGAAAGATTGTGGACTAGGTTAAATATTGAAAAAGTCTTGTACTTTGAACGGTCATCATCTACCCCAACCACCTTGTGATGACAAGCATGCACTGCATAAATGTAGCACTTCCTTAACTAAAAAAAACAGTGTCAGGGAAATTTAGTTGAGACAGGAATTGTCTATACTCTTAAAGCTACATTATGTAAGAATTACTCCCACCTAGCGTTGAGATCATATATCGCAATCAACTCTCTCTCGCCACGCAGTATTGCAACTACGGTAGCCTTCACGCTTCAAAAAGCAAAGGTGTACAAAAGGCCGTCTATCAGCTGTCATTGTTGGAGTTCATACGTTCTCTTAATACATCCATGAGTTCATGTCGGAGAGTGGCGTGGACACCACGAGCGGGCACACGGGCCACCCGACGGAAAGGAGAGAGAAAGAAAAGGAGACTGCAGCAGTCCAGAGGATAATTAACTAGTTGGAATTTGGTGTTTGCCTCCAAAGCATCTCCAATGTTCACTCTTTGTCCAGTCTCTTGCTCTTTTCAATATCCGTTTTCTTTTTCTGGGCGAAGAAGTTCCATGTTTCCTTCTTCAAACTAACGTATTTCAAGATGGCGCATCATTATGGAGCGTCTACCCCAGTTCATGCAAGCGCAAATGTAAAATTCCAAGCTAATTGGAATACTTGAAATTGATGGTGGTTTGTGAAGGGCAATACAAATTTTGATAATGAACAACTACAAAAGTTACACACTGGGGCTTTAAAATGTAATTTTAATAAAGGTTTACATCCATGTCTCTCTAGACTCATATAATGCACAGTATGTAGTGAAGACTTTGAAGCAATTTAATAAAAGGTATTAAGTGTATTTTTTGGCAAAACATGGAAGCTTCACACACATCACAGTAGATCTAAAACAATCACCTCAATTTCAAGATTAGTGTCACCAATTCAGTCTCCCCCTCTGTTCCTGAGTTATGGTGTTGAATAATGGCCAGAAAAGTGTTTTTGCAGAACATTATAATATCACTGTTTAGGTGGATATAAAATGTAAATAATTTTATCCTATTAGACATTTGTGTGATATGTTGCCGTAATTAGCATAGAAATTCTTAAAGTTATGGCCAAAAACATGTTTAGTGAGGGCATGGTTACCCTGACCTTCGACCTCCAAAATCTAATTAGTTCATCCATGAGTCTAAGAGGATGTTTTATATTCCAAATGTGAAGAAATTCCCTCCAGCAGAGGCACCAGCAGCAGTAATCCTGTACACAGCATGCATACATTTCTTTCAAATCTCTGTTGTTGTTGTTACTGGGGCTGTTCAGTGAGAGCGCTGTTTTCTGAGAGACATTACGACGCATTTGTAAGTCTTCTCTTCACTGTTTTGAGGGGTTTAATAAACTGGTTAATGCAACTGTATTTTTGTCTCTAACTCATAGTAGAACATTACAGTGAGCACATGTATACAGAACTGTGTGCAAATGGATCGCCCAATCCAAAGTTGTACAGCGCACTGGACATTTTTAGCCCAGAAAACGCGTACAAAACAAGTTTACCTCTCGCCCCTCAGTGGCTTATTTAGATTATTTAAATTAGTTTTGTTAAAAGTCACTACAGTTATGCCTATATTATTTTAACTATATGTGAAAGTATGAATATTGTGTAAGAATGTGTGCTTGTAGGTGTTTCTGTGTGTGTAGCTGACTGTGGGTGGGGAATTTTTCCTTCTGCATGACAAATGTTGAGCTACAGTATGAGAGCTGCAATGAAGATTGTGTAAAGCCGGCTTGTTGGCTGGTATTTGAAATGTGAGTTGTATCGCGGGCAGTTCTTATGCCATGCATACTATGAAATACAAACCTGCCTGAAATATGAAAAGAAATATGGACTGACAACCTGAAAACATAATGCTTCTTGCCACAGCTGTCACCGACAGTCATGTTATGTCATGTCATTCATGGACAAAACCAACGTTGGATAAAACCAAGTCCATATTCACAAATGTACTTTCAAAACCATACCATTTTAAGGACTCACAGTCAGTACAAAAAGTACACTCAGTTAATACCATTTAATTCAGTCCCCTGAATCGCACCTGTTCAATAAGTAATATCACTCTTTGACACCAATTTTAAGAGCTAAGGAAGAATATCTGAATGTCAGAGGTAATAAAAGAGGGAAGGAAGCTTATTTTTGAGGTTGACATAATCCCAACTTCTACGTGTGGACTCTGTAAAATATAAAATGGCCCACCAAAGAGAAATATCACTTCATATTCCTTTTGACTTTGTGAATTACAATGCAAACAATAATGACATATAGCATTGTCTATGTTGTAAGGCCTCCCATCAGGACATTTTAAAGTGCAGTCACAAAACTATACAGGTCATGTCTAGCTGTCTTTCCCTGTAGCCCGTTTGACACTGCAACCTGTCTCTCTGTGTCCAGCCAGTCTGAACACTGGTCCATCTGTATATGATAGATGCAGGCATCTGTCACTTCAAAATGCTAAAACTGAATCAAAGTGAATAAAAGCAACAACCCCTCAGCATTTGTACCGCATGTCGCGCTCTCTCTTTATCTCTTCCTGATTCTCACCATGATGACTCCGCACTTTGTTTTGTTCTCAAGCAGAGAGAAACAGAATAATATGCTTAAAGACTTTGAGATAAATCGTAAATGCCACAGACTCCACAATGCATTAGACTCACCTTAACTGTCCTGAAGAGGCCAGCGTGACAATCCGTAGGAACACTGGCGACCAAAAGGAAAAGAGATTGGATCAATGTGGAGGTAAATCAGAGTGGCTCTTAACCCCGGAGCAAAACAATGGAAAGCAAGTTTAGATTCCCTCACTGAGAGGATTAGAAAATGCTTGGCCCATCACAGCATGACCAACAAGCACTTAACCTAGACGAAAAAAAGGTCATTTGTCAGTGTTCCAAAACAACCCTATAAGCACGCCAAGATGACATGAGCGCTTTCTGTCTCAATTGGTAATGTATGATGGTATTATGATGCACTGGCACCTAACAAACAAAATACTGTTTCTCTATTCCATAGTTTATATCAAAACTCAAACAAACTCTTGTATGTTTTTTTTTTTCTTCATGATATTTACTGTAGACAAATGCAAATACAAGGCTTGTGTTAATCACAGTATATATGGCCTGGTTACAACTAATATCACCCCCTCATGAAGAAGGCCATGCAAACCGAGGCTACTGTGCCTCGTCAGAGCAGGCAGAGGAGAAGTGCTTCTTGAATTCAAACACAGATTTGAGTCCATTAGCCTTTTTGGCCATAACAGATTAGTGTCAACAACAGTACTTTCATTCAGCCATACTGTATATGAAGTAGGCCATTGTTTATCTTGTGTATTTCTATTTTTTTTTTTGCATTAACATAAATCTGCAGCTATGTCAGCCCTCACTTATTCATGGAAAAAAGGACATACTCTATGTCATTGGATACAATCCAAAGTAAAACATTTTCATTGTTAAATTAATTAAATGAAATCAGCAAATCATATTAAAAACATGTGGGCCTGGTTTCCACCACACCGGTAAAGCAATTCCCCCCAATCAACAATGCTGGATGGAGTCCTATATGCACACGACTAGTATTACCACGGGGACCTCATGTGATTTAGAAATTTGTTTTGTCACATTTGCACGGGATAAGCGAAGTCTGTATTTCACTTGAATTTACTGACATTATCCCCCATATATGCTGTCAAGGGTCTGTCAAAACATTCATTTATAATTGCCAACGCAGCCAATACAACCCCAAATCACAGAGATGCAGATTTGCACAGGACTAATATTATTACACAACCTCTGTGTTTGTCGAAATCTGGTAGGAAATTTGCGGTGGAATTTTCACTTGACAAATTACAGACATGGCAGATTTGACCGGGATGAACATCACAGACAACCTTCGCAATTATTACAAATATTTTAGGTCCCCAGGTAATACTAGTCCCATTTGAATAGGGCTAAAGACTGGGCCATCATTAATAAAATTACTCAAGGGTAGGGTAGGATAGACATGGTTAAAGGAAACCAACATTGATTGTTGGTAATAGATTAGATGCAAAACTTTCAAAGTAAAAGGTTTTTTGTACTTCCATCTTTCACACCCCACTTTTTTTTATCTGACCTAGAGGAACACAACAGTATTTCCTGTGTCATCGTAAACAAGGTCGTTAAACTCTGCTGTAGCACATTTACAGTAAGATGATGCTCCTATGCACATTAAGTGTGCTAATCACAAACTACAATTATGAGTTTACAGCACCTCAATGACTAACTATAACTATCACTGCAGTGTCAATAGTCTACATGCAGTGGAATCTGGATCATGTAGACAGAACTGAAACATGACAGTTCAGGCAAATAGTTGCTGCACACCCCCTGTAGTAGTCAGTAATCTTTTATGACCCGTCATTGGAATTGGATTTTTGCTATACAGTAATTGTTATTTTGACTGTGCCTTAAGTGGATGAGATAGAACGTATGTATGGAGAGAGTGATAAATGTGAAAGGTCTTAGTGACTTTTTACCAGCCACATAATCTGATGCGCCCTGAGAATTTTGAATAGATGCCATATAGTCACACCCTTCCACTTCCGGGATTGCTCCATTGCCGCCGGAAATTCTGCTTTCTTCTTTTCAGCCAGATGTCCGTTACCTTACGCTTTCTTTGTGTTGGAATTTCAAACTCCGGTCGATTTATGAGGACGATGGTTAACTGCTCTTCAGATCTCTACAGGGTAAATCCAGACAGCTAGACTATCTGTCCAATCTGAGTCTTCTGTTGCATGACTAAAACAACTTTTGAACGTACCCGAGTTCCACCAAAACAAGTTCCTTCCCGAGGCTATTTTTCAATGGCACCGGGGCTCCGTCCGGTTCTTATTGCTGCCCAAGACGATTGTGATTGGTTTAAAGCCATGCCAATAAACCAGAGCACATTCCTCTCCCATCCCGTAATGCTGTTTGGACTAGCCAGACCTTCCTCCGCAGCGCTGTGGAGGAAGACTAGATGCCATATAACACATTAATACTGCCATGTCTTAAAGCCTGTGTTTCGTGTGTAAATAAAACATGGCGTACAAACTGCAATAATGCCTCGTCTTTGCCACAGACTCGGTTGCCAAGACTACTGAATGTGTGCCATGTCTTTGATCTCCTCCAGTGAAAAAGCCAAAGATGGGAGTGATGGAGCCAGCCTGGGTGATGTGTTGTGATGTCACCTCTGTTTGTCTCTTGCCCGGACATGATGTTTAATTTATTGCAATGAAGGTCAGAAGAACAGTCTTAGCTTAAAACAATAATCCTTAATTTCAGTTTGTGCTCACTGTAACATTAAATTATATTGCACATTAGAAAAGTCATTCATATTTTAGAGCAAACCCTACAGGGGATTTCATTGGACATTTACGGTACAAACCTGTCCATTACCAAAGCAATTTCTGCTTATATGGAAATTTGATTCTACAGACACAACACAGTCAATTTACACTTGCGTGATGACATGTCTTGGTTTGGTGACCTTTGTTTGCCCAATCCAATTCACCAGCCCCCAGCAAAGCATTCAAGAGACTCTTCGGTGTACATGTATTTGTAAATTTAAACAGTCAAAATGCAACAACGGTTAAATTAGAGCACAAAGCGTGTTTTGTTGTTTTCGGTCTCTTGTTCTCTTTGGGATGGACTGCTTCTATTAAAGTGGCTCACCAGAGCGAAAGATATTAAGTTGCCCGTCTCACATCACTTTCATGCACTCTGGCTGTGTTCTTCTGGGTAGTCGTGCAGAACTTGAACCGAGGCCATTTGAGCCGCATCTCCTGGGAAAGCATCAAGGATCTGTGTAATGCATGCCAGTCACACGTGTAGCCTCTCAGATGGCCTCCTTCCCGGGCTTCATGTGTTGTGTTCTATACCAGCTAAAGTACTCAGCTTATTTGTTTTACCCAGGTGGCATCAATTAGTGTTAGAACTTCTCTCGCATCTAAGAGCTCCAAATATCTTGATCCCCAGCATAACTGCTTTTTACAGAAGATGTGCAAAGCTGTTGTTGCACAGTTTAGTTTTAGCTAACAACTGTACTGAACATAATTTCCTCACGTTTTATAGAAGTACATTCCACCAGTGAAATGAACAGCTTACAAGAGAAAGAGCAAAGCATCTGTTCTATAACTTTTATTAATGCAAGACATACTTTAACACTTGATGCCTGAATCTATACATTTTATTCAACAATTCAGTTATCGTTTGTCATGTTGACATAATGTAATGTGTAATGTGTAATGTGTAATAATTCTACAAACTGGTCTTATCCAAATTTAAGTTACGATTATGTATTAACAAAATTAACAAAATTACTTATTGGAGTTTTTGATCTAGACACATAGTGGATTAGATTAGATGTCATAACAGTGAAAAGAATAATTTGATTATTGATGTTATTTTGTATAAGTTCATCATATTGTAATAGTGAATTGTAATAGTAGAGTTGAAATGAGTAATCAACAGAAGATTAATTGGCAACAATTGTCATGATCAAGGAATTTTAACAAGAATTCAATGTCTGGAATGTCTTTGGGATTTGAATTGTTGGTCGAACAAAATGAGTTGCTACTGTACTAGTACGGTATACTGTATATTGATAACCCATAAACCCATAATTGATTAATTGCATTTTCACCTTCACCTTTTCCTGGCACGCCTCTCTGCAATTTAAAGAAAGAACGATAGCAAGTCTCTAGCCATTTAACTGCCAGAAGCTTCTTCAGAAAGTACATCTGAAACAATAAGCAGTGTGGTGGAGACACTGATTGCAGGCCAGGACAGGAAAAGGACAGCACAGATTGCTACCTGCATGTACAGATGGTGTCGTGTCAGTGACTTGACTTGTTTCTTGCTCAGTGTGATACATGTTCTCGACAGGCACCGGTGGCAGACACACTGAACGTAAAGAGCAGTCAGAGCTAAATCAGATTAGCCTGGCTAGAGAGCCAAATGGCACCTCCGGAGCTGCGGAACTACCTGTTGTGTAGCTGTAATTCAGTGAATTTCCTTATCCTTCTTCCTGTTAACAAACAATCAAGGATGCACGGTCAGCAGGTGGGGGTAAAAAGAAAACAAATTTCCACAATGTCGTGATAGCTTAATTTTGGACATTTTCAGTACTTAGAAATAAAGCAAGTTGCTGGAAACCAGTAAAATCACTGTCATCCTTGCCTTTTACCACATAGCTTACGTTACACATTCTAATGAGAAACTGCAGCTAGAAGCAGTGGTGACGATAACACAGACTACACAAAGTTAAAGACACAGGTATAGTAAGAAATTAACAATTGTGTCCCAAAACATCAACAGGTGGGCATGAGTTTAAAGCACAGAAGCTCCCCTTCACACAAGTAACATTTGTGCAATTTACTGGAGTAGGGCTGCAACAAACAATTATTTTATTGTCAATTAATCTGTTGATAATTTTCTCGATTAATCGATTAGTTGTTTGGTCTATAAAATGTCAGAAAAAAGCCCCATCCTCAAATGTCTTGTTTTGTCCACAACTCAAACATATTCAGTTTACTGTCACAGAGGACTGAAGAAACTAGAAATTATTCACATTTAAGAAGCTGGAATCAGAGAATTTATTTATTTTATAAATAATGATTCAAACCGATTGTCGATTATCAAAATAGTTGGTGATTAATTTAATAGTTGACAGCTAATCAATTAATCAATTAATCTTTGCGTCTCTACAGTATTTTGGAGTACTGTAGGGTATTATGCAATTGTTGGTGTGTATGTGTATGTTCTGTGCATATAGAGCCGTGTGTGTTACTGTTTGTTACTATGTTACTGTGTAACTGTAGTTTGTTGTAAATGTATACGGATATATGGTGTGTGTACATAGGCTGGCCATTTTTTAGATTGTCTTTTGGGCTTTCCATGGCCTTTAATCGACAGGATAGCTTGAAGACAGGACGCAGCAGAGGGCCGCTGGTCGGATTCGAACCTGGGCCACTGACAAGGACTCCGCCTACATGGGGTGCACGCTCTACTGGGTGAGCTAGAGGTCACCCCACAAATTTCTCTTAAGGGATACAATAAAGCAGAGATCCTTAACGTGGGGGTCCTCAGTGTTACTGCAGGGGGGGTCACCAAATGTTTTCAAAGTTTTATTAAAAATTAAAATAAATAAAGAATCTCCCTTTTTTTACAACTAAAAAAACATTAATGACCGACTAACTGGCCTATAGGTAAGGTAGTCACTAAGGTAGCCACCCATAGGGTGATCCATGGGTAATCCCAAGGATTCACTGTGTTTATCATTAAAATATGATTTATAAAATCATGCCAACAGTTATTGTTTTAATAGCTTAGTATTTTTTGCACTAAAAATGTATAAAGGCTTTAGGCTGCCCATACGTTATTGTAGGCCCAGTTTAATATGCAACTTAATTTTATACAATGTAGTAGGGGGTCCCTGCTCCGTCTCTCTCTCTCTCTCTCTCTCTCTCTCTCTCTCTCTCTCTCTCTCTCTCTCTCTCTCTCTCAATCCTTGGCTTAGAAAAGTGGAAGACATCTGCAATAAAGGCTTATCGTATTGTATCATCTTGGGATAATGAACATTACTTTTGTGTTTTATACAGTTACAGAAACAACTGTATGTCAATCTTCTACCCATCTATAAGGTTCAGTTCATCTACGTTCAGATTACAGTTCATCTGTGTTTAAATGTAACTAATTGCAGGTCACATGTTCTATTTATATGTTTAAATCTTAAATAATGGAGAATGCAGAACCAACAAAAATCTGCATTTTAGCCTGACCTTCTAAGACCAAAAAATGAATCCTCTCCCTCCCCCAATGTCAGACTAAATGGGAGGCAAACAGAGATGAGCAGTTCTGCATGACAATGACAATGAAGTTATCTGGGCTGACAGTGCAAGAACAAGTCAGCAGTGCTACCATATGAAAAGGCCAGTGTGTACTGTAGCTTTCCCTGCGCTCCCACACATGTTGAGACCATTACTGTTGCTGTCCGTCTCATGGGGTTGTTATGGTCAAGTTGATTCAATGGCAGGGCGTGTTCTTCATCAACCTAAAGCAGAACAGCAATTAGACTGCATAGATTGAAACAATGGATTCAGTGACATTGTCAAAAAGATGCTGGCAAACAAGACAGCCAGAGCCAAGAGCAGCAGACATGTCCAATCTGTAAGTGGATGTAATGCTTTTAATGTCAGGTCGTGATGACAGTAAACTCTTGAGAAGGCATGTCAGATTATGCAAAAACAAGTGCAGATGAGTCACCAACAGCTGATAGTGACATACAAACTAAAGCAGTCCTCATGTAAGAAATAATTTTCCTGTGAATCACTTTAGCTCTCTAATCTTAACATTTTACAAACCATAACTGATATGTCTAATATATTGTCCATTACTTCGCTGTGGTGGCCACTGAGAATGCTTTGTGCTTTCATTTCATAAGAGTCTGTTCTCCCCTGAAAAACACTCCCATAGGTTATTTGTTGAAGCAGTAGTCTACAGCCATGTCGTTACACTTCCACTTTTTTTGTGTTGGAATTTAAACTGATCGATTTATGATTACTATGGTTAACTGCTCTACAGTTGTTCAATTCTTATTTTAAAAATAGAACCTTTCTGTTGAAATTGGAAATATCTTCGGCAGCGATTACATGCGGTGTACCTCAAGGTTCCATTTTAGGGCCAATTTTATTCTCTTTGTACATGCTCCCATTGGGCTCCATTCTTCACAAACATAACTTATCTTATCACTGTTATGCTGATGACACAGCTGTGCCTCTAACAACAGGTGATACCAACTCTTTAAAGTACCTTTTTCACTGCCTGAAAGACATTAAGTGCTGGATGGCTAACAACTTTCTCCAATTTAATGAAAGTTTGACGGAAGTCATGTTGTTTGTCTCCCCAAATTCAGTTGACGAACTTCTGTCGTAAGGACTTGGAGACTGGTATTCATGCTCATATTTCGTTTCGTATTGACTACTGCAATTCCTTGTATTCTGGGAATTGCCAATCATGTTTATCATGCCTGCAGCTTGTCCAGAATGCGGCTGCTAGATTGTTGACTGGTACCAGAAGGAAGGATCATATCTCCCTGATATTGGCTTCTCTTCACTGGTTACCGGTCAAATATAGAATCGATTTAAAGGTAATGTTACTTGTTTTTAAGGCATTACATGGATTGGCCCCTTTATACAGTATATTGCTGATCTCCTTACCCTACATCACTCCTCCAGGAACCTAAGTTCATCTAATTAGTTCCTTTTATTCCACAGACTCGGATGAAAACAAAGGGTGCTCGTGCCTTCTCCATTGTGTCCCCGAGACTCTGGAACAAACTTCCCATTCATATTAGGTCCTCCTCTACTGCCGAGATCTTTTAGTCTCATCTTAAAACACATTTTTATTCTTTAGCGTATGATTTAGTTTAGGGACATTTGTATAGAAGTGTGTTGTTTGTATGATGTTCATTGTGTCTATATTTTTATTGTCTTCCTTTGTTTTTATAACATAATATAACTTTGTACAGCACTTTATTCAGCCTAGGTTGGTTTTAAATGTGCTCTATAAATAAAATGACTTGACTTGACTTGCTCCTCAGATCTCTGCTGGGTAAATTGAGACAGCTAGCTAGACTATCTGTCTGATCTGAGTTTTCTGTTCCACGACTAAAACAACTTTTGAACATACACATGTTCCACCAAAACAAGTTCCTTCCCTATTTTGCAGCGGCACCGGGACAACGTCCGGCATTTATCGCTGCCCCTGACAATTGTGATTGATTTAAGGAAATGCCAAAAAAAAAACACAGCACGTTTTTCTCCAATCCCGGAATGCTGTATGGACTAGCCAGAGCCTCCTCCGCAGCACTGTAAAGGAAGGTCTGGCAATGTGAGACTATTCAAGCAGCAATTAAGACTCATCTTTACATTTAGTGGCGGTGCCCTCTAGTGGCCATAGTAATTATGAAGTGAACAAAGCAGAAAGTAATGAAGAGCGCCAAGTAAGAGGCACGTTGGGTTGGTGGATGGGTCCACCAAATACAGGACTTTCACCCAGGAGACTGTAGTTTGTGTCCCGTTACATAAAAAATTTAAGTAAACGGCAAGTTTTAAATTTTTTTACTTTACGGAACAAACGGAGTCATGTTCAGCGCCACGTGTGTAACCGGAAGTAAAGTATAATCTGATTTTAACCCAAACCACGATTTTTTTCTAAAAATTAACTATGTGCCTAAAAATAATCAAGTATTTTTTGTGCCAAAACATCACCAAACTGCAACCGTTTCACAACGTTAACTTCTTTAAAACCACGACTGTTACGTTTAAAATCGCGACCGACGATTTCTGGTTTAAATATGACGACGAAACACGCTCCTGTGGGTGCTATTAGAGCGTAGGAATAAACGACCCATCACATCGTATGGTTTGGAGGACTTGTTCTTTCAAAAGCAATATGACCTTGAATGTGATCTATAGACAGCCACGTTCATTTATTGCGTACCATATGAAGCTATCAAAGTCATAATCACAGATAATTGCATATTTTTAAGCCATGACTCAAGCAGCAACTTACTGTTTTGAGATTCAGTATTTGCCTTGCATACTAAAAACAGGTGTAATCATCAAGCAAAAGAATTTTTTTTTTTTTTTCGTGCCCTCAGGAGAAAATCATTTAGCCATCAACCATCAGAATGATTCTGGTGCTGCATAATAAATTACTCATGCTCTTGGCTTTGACTTGATTATGAGCGACTTCCTCCAAAAGAGGTGCAAATTGGGAAACAACATTACCAGCAAATTATATACAGCTAATGCACAACCTCTTAACTATGATGAATTTGATAAGAATGCGTCTGACAGTCCAATTTATGGCATCTATATTTACACCAAAAAAAAAAAAATCAAGGTGAAAAAATAAGGTTCTTTTTCTTCAGACTTTTGTTTACACCTGCCTTGGGCCAAAATTGTTAAATCAACCTCCAGAGCACTGACCCTCTTAGTGATGGTTACAGTCGGTAAAGTCAGGGTAGACACCATACAAGCACTTCTAATTACTCCTGTCTGTTCCTTGAGGCACTGCTGACAAATGAGTCCTGTTATGGATCCTAGACCAAAAACTGCTAAGAGCGAGTCAAGTTTAGGTTAAACTGTTGATAACATGGATGAGTCATTTGTCAAGTTGTCATGGGCCTATAAAGGTTAGGCTGCTCATCCTCATGCATGTGCAGGACTGGCTGCAGCTGGCTCCAGCCATCAAAGCAAATTAAGGCTTAGGGAAAAGTCAATGTCAATCAGCCAGGTAGTCCGCAGAGGAAAAGTAAATACTCACACATGGCTAACAATTAGCAAAAAAGGAACCATAGCAAAGCCATAATACACATAGCAAGTACTACTAAGAAAAGTAATGACTGGCAGTGGGTGGGGTAAAATTTGTGTTTATTAGTTTTAATTAAACCTTCTAATCACGGTGTGTGACAATACAACAGCCAACACAACTTAGGAGACAAATCTCATTAAATCCGTACACTGGCTTTGAAATTCCGAAATGGCAAGTCAAAGTGGATTACATTGCTAAAATAAAAAAAGGATGAATTTTGAATCTGATTCTGGAAATGCATCAAACACTATTACAGCCATTAAATTATATATGCAAGCTTCTGCTCCCTGCTTTGTAAGTTGTAACTGCAGCTTGCAGTAGTGCTGACTGGAAATAAAATAAGTATTTCTTGTTGATGGCAATAATAACACATTGTCATACCTAAACAACAAGACAAGTCGTACGTAATTTCCAAAACAACCCATGTGAGAGTTCAAAAAGCAACGGCTTGCAGGATAACGTGCAGTTTAGTTGGTGACAACAGGTACTTTTAGTTAAATTTAGGGAAAGATCGTTTAGGTAAAAAGCTGAGATGTAAACTCAGGGGTCAAAGTAAGTTTGCACACCCATCCATACCCTGTTTTCTGCCATTTCTGCAGCACTATATTTCATATGCTACAGCACATTTATATGTATGTCATTTTAACAAATTTCCAATGCTGTCTAAAGTCCTTAACAGTAAAACAGCAAGAGGTCGCTTGTCAGGAAATGTAAACATGATTGACCAATGATTTCATTGTTCTGGTAAGGGCAATCTCCTCTAAGTTGCCAAGAATAAATGCGTACACAACAGATTATAGGGGCAGTAATTACATTTTTAAAACAAGATGTTTCTGCAGGGCTTAAAGGTCCCATGACATGGTGAAATTCAGCCTTGATGCAGAATTACAGCCACTAGAGCCAGTCCCACAATGAGCTTTCCTTAGGATGTGCCATTTCTGTGTCTGTAGTTATTGAGGAGGAAAAGAGGGAGGGGGGGGCAAGGTGCAGGGGTGTGGCCTTGACCAACTGCCACTTTGCTTGTTTGCAAGCCATGATGTCTCTCTCTCATGGGTGGTCCAAATTCTCTGGGTGGGCAAAGCAGAGAAAGGGGAAGTAACCTTGCTCCTTATGACCTCATAAGGAGCAACATTCCAGATCGGCCCATCTGAGCTTTCATTTTCTCAAAGGCAGAGCAGGATACCCAGGGCTCGGTTTACACCTATCACCATTCCTAGTCATTGGGGGACCATAGGCAGGCTGGGGGAACTCATATTAATGTTAAAAAACCTCATAATAGTGAAATTGTCATGCCATGGGACCTTTAAAAAGGGTTTTGTTCAGAACAAATGTTACTTTGCTATATGGTGTTCTTAAACCAAAAATAAACCAATCTCAAAGATGCATTATTTTTTATTATTCTATGTTATATATATCACTTGGCCATAATAAACTAATTTGTTGGGTAAGTGTAATATTTCTGTTCATTACAAGCCATCAAAAGCTAACTGTACCAGAGACCTGCAGATGCTGTTGCAAGTTACATAGTATTGTACTGAGACTACACAGTGACCATAGTTACTCTGGTTAAAAATAATGTGAAATGAAATTAATGGCATTTCCTGAAGAAAGATTTTTCTTCTCCACTTGATATTTAGGTGAAATATTACCATGGCATTAAACATATTTGCTGATCCATGCTTTGCAGGTTTTTGTTTAGTTTTATTCAGAACACGGCTGTCACTTGTTTATTCTATGCCTCCCTCAGGGATTTGTATACTGCAGACCAAATGTATAAAATATATTGACTACAATGGCTGGTTATAATTTTTACCTCTAGATGGAAACCCTATCATATTGTTCTAAATCTGGACCTGCTAATGTAAAGTGGACAAGATAACAAAATAACTTGCTCTTTGACAAAAGGGCATATATTTCAGTAGCTTACACTACATTTGGATGACAACTAATGTTAAGAATGTAATTGCAAATCCTGTTTACATTTTAGTCTCAGTATTTAAATGGAGGGTGAATTCAACTCCTGTGTTTGTTTGTCTCAATTAGCCCTCAATGCTGTGCTGCTGGAACATGAAGCCTGCTTTCTACTCTTCAGCATTTCTGGAGTGACCATTAAATGTTCCTGTAGCATTGGCTATTAGTATTCACTTTACATTCCAGCAGTGCAGCGTGTGCATGTCAGTCCTGATCGCTGTGTATTTTCCTGACCACTGAAAATTCCAACTCAGTCAGCTTTACTGAGTGGAAGTCAAAACAGCCCTGGTTGCTTTATTACTTCCCCACTGCAACATACTGTACACATTGATAGTGATATACATGTAGCCTAGCTAATTGAATGGCACACACAAGCAGACAGCTCATTGCAGTGAGGCACTGACTGACTACGTTTACATGCACATATTCAGTTTTTTTCCAAAAGACAATGTTCTGACTAAGCTGTTTATATGGCTAATAAAAATGAATGTTCCACTAATATTCCCGTTTGCATGCAGCCGTGCGAAATGGGATGGGGTCCGGTGGCGGACTTGTTTGATCGTGCAAACGCAGCTTCCACCCTTTTCATTCCTTCTTGGAAAGGTCGGCGTAGCAAAGTCTTTCATAATGTTGATCAGTATGTTTCTCCTTCCGACCAGTAATGTTGTTTTTGGGCATGCATCTCTATCGCAGCCTTGCAAACTGTTTGTAGTTGGTGTGTGTACAACAACCGTAGCAACGCACAGAGCTGCCAGTAAGCCGTAAACAGGCAAGAGGCCGTAAACTGGAGTAAAAACCCTGATTGAGAAACATATTCCGAATGTGCTATGTGTATACATGTCCAAAGAATGCTTCTAAAACCTGAATAATATCCACATATCCTACATGTTGCTATAAATAAATATAAATGCTATATTTGGAAAAAGACCTTTTTCAGAATATCAAAACAAAATATGAGAGAGAGAGTGGTGCTGCTAACCTTAAATAAAACAAAGCGAGATCCCTTTTCCTGTCATACCGTATAACTCGCTGTGCTCGCTTGTTATGAAAACGACAGGTCTGGCTACTCTGCTTGTCATTGGTCGGCTGTCAAAAAAAGCACTTGACGTTTTTTCAGAAAAGTTGAACTTTTGTCAACTTCAAAAAGATGCTGCAAAAAAGAAATCGCAGTGGCATATAAAAAATGCTCAGGACTTTTTTTGAAAACACGGTTTAGTCCATAGGTTTATAATGTTAAACAGACACTGGCAGCTTAAAAAAAGACGCAAAGTGTGAACATAGCCTTACAGTGTAATATTAGTGTGCATGTAAACACGCTCAGTGTTTCAAAGATGCCCCCACTCTCACTCTTTTGCAACTTTATTTTGCCAGTTTTGTTGGAATTGTCTTTTTACACGAAGCAACACAAAATCTTCTAATATCAGCGACATAGCCTCCATTCACTTCACTTGGCTCAGCTCTCTACTAGGCTACTGCGCTGGCTTATGACATCATCATAACTGAACTTTCACCTTTCAGTTACATAAATCTGAACAATATCCAGAATATCCAAATGAAATTACAGTGATTTCCCTACAGAATTTATGATATCCAAATTATAGGAATTTATGAAATTATAAAAAAAATACTTACACTCTCTGCTCCCCAAAACCGTGAGAGCACAAGCTGTGTGTCGTATCTCTTGTCGATGGACTAGTCAATCAAGAGTGAAAATGGGCCACTTTTATACCTGTCAATGAAAGGCAGGTTTCTGTCAAGTGCCAAGCTTCTCTTATGATTCTGAATCAGCTCTGTAATAAAACTTTTGGGCAATTTTACTATCAAACACAAAAACAAGCCAGCAAAGTCTTATACAAGCACTTGCTTTTAGACCACGGTCTGTGACAGAGTTAACAAACAGAATTCCAGCTCTTGTTCAGGACACAATCAGGACAGATGTTAATGCCAGGTGTAAACCGGGCCATTGTGTGTATAGACTGTATAGAATGCTCTGAGCTTAATATGAGCCTCAGAATTGTATACAGTAGTTTTCAAAATGTGCCCCTTGTATGCTTCTTTTTTCAAGGACGCTAAACTGGCCTGTTTTCAGATTTCATGAACTGATAAATCTAAAGAGGCGTCGCACCAAAGCACTACACTGAATGGATACTTCAATGATTTTTTCAAGTATCATTTTAATTCATGTTTTTATCACATGAAGGTTTTCCCATTTTTAAATCAGAATGTTGTGCATCCATGCTGACGCAATGGCTAGCAGACAGGCGTGAAAGTGTTCAGTTCTAAGATGAAATGCCAAACACATGTTTGAAAGGTTAGTATTAACTGCATCAAAACTGAACCAATTCAAAACAGCATTTCACACAGAAACATGGAAGGGAAAAGCATGTATGGTGGCAGCATTCTTGAATTACATGCTGTGGAGCTAAATCTGAGCAAAAAAAGAGTAAAATACAGATGTGAATCTCCTGCAAAGCCACTGCAGAGTAAATTGTTGTTGCTTTTGAGTAAGAAATAGAAATATATTAAGACCATGTTGACTATGTCCCTATTCCTCCTGCTACAACATTTCCCCCTGGGGATAAATAAAGTTCTATGTTATCTTATAGTTGGTAAGAGGCGGAGGTACACTGTTCTTAAACACTACAACTGAAAGTGCCAGCAGAATCGTCTCTGTGACAGTAACAAGTGTTAACTGGACTTTGGATTTAGACACGTCCCTGTTTAACTCATGCTTTTGTTTGATGCCACCACTCAAAAACCTTTTGCATCGAGCCGTGTTTAGTACTGTAGGTGTTGCACACAATATCAGACAGGAGCTTGGAAGGAGAAAACATTGTGTAGCATGAATACATTATACTGAAAAGAGAAGTGACATAATGGGGCTACAGTGCATTTTGCCTGGTTTGGTGTCCTCCACTAACCGAGGCTCAGGTTAGTGGTAGCAAGAAGCAAAGAGACAGGCATGGCCATTCCCCGTGTGTCTTCAGCATCAGCCAGACTGGAAATAGGATTAAGGTTTCACTCCCATATGCAGATTTATTTGGTGCATTTGTTTATGCTTCATGTGCAGCTACATCTGACGACAGGCCAACACACACACACACACACACACACTTGGGAGATGAGTCATTCCCTTTATGAATCATATTGTCTCCTTTTAAACTAGTGTGGGGTTTAGTAAAAAAATCAACAAACCATATCCAATATTACATTTGTACTTTCTCCTGGTTCTGACGATGCAGCAAATTCTAGCAGATGGCTAACACACAAAAGTACGAACTTGAAAAAAATATGAAATATAAAAAGTTATATATAGCTCAGAGTTTTACCTACCCAAGTGTGAGTGGGAATAAGTTTTATTTATTTATTTATAAGAGGTATGTGCTTCTGTTTTTTTGTCAATCAACATCATGTTATGACTGCGCTGGGATTTGATCCCACACTTCCATGTCTTCTGATTCTTGGCATTTCTTTTAAACAAACAAAGATTCTGTTAAAATTTAGTTTTTTTTTTTGCCCAAATGCATTGTGTGTTTCCTTGAGGTTTAACAAAAATTATATGTAACAGGCATTTCCTTTCTCACAAAACCTTTGCAAAGGCAATTCTTTAAACTGCAATTTAAATCCGTGTTTGCTAGCTTGCTGTCTTCTTTCCTTTGCATTGCTGCATTATCGTTGCCTCCAACAGTCAATCAGCGTAATTGCGTCAGGAGAATTGTGTATTGCATCGCACACACACGCAGGACTTGTATGCAAACAAAACAGGGATCCACTCATAAAAACAGTACTCTGTAGCGCTATAGTGGTACAAAGAAAAGTCCACCTACCTTTAAGCATGAATTAAAGTGTGCTCAAACAGAGTTCACTTTTAAGAATTTTACCAAAGTACACAGTATGACTTAAATGGATACTGATTTTAAACCAGCTTTGCTTCATCTTTGTAGGCATTGTGTAGATGAATGGTGTTTGGCTTTCCTCCGTGGCGCGAGTTCACGCTGCGCCCCGCGGAGTTGACCCTCGTCTGCAAGTCCACTTAAATCAAATGCAATTTGGTACACTTACAACATACGACCACTGGAAAGTTCAACTTTGTGTTACATTTCAAATGTGTGGTGACATAATAGAAACAGAGAAACTGTAGAATTGATTAAATGTGATATTTGTTAAAGTTTAAATCTTTCATCGTTCCAAGGTCTAATCTGTGATGTCATTTTACAATGTACACCACAATGTCTGAATAATATGTGCTTTAAACCAGAGGTTGTCAACTGGTCTCACCCTGTGACCCACATTTTCCCAGGGTCATTAAGTCGCAGCCCACTTTAATAGAATTCAAAACAAGCTAATTTATTTTTCAAAAATATGGCCTTTGAAAACACACGTACGTCATGTTTTAAAAAAACAACAACATAAATACACATATTTACATGTGCAAAGTGCATTTCAGAGCACATTAATAAGAAACTGAGGAGGAAAATGACAACTGCATGGACAAAAGCAAAATAAATAAATAAGGCCACAAAATTTGATATTTAACTTCCATGCATATCTCTGCATTCAGAGAACATTAGTAAGAAACTGAGGAGGACCATGCCAAATGCTTGTAAAAATGTTAATTAAAATAAATATGAAAACTGCACAAAATTAAAAAAAATAATAATTAAAAAACGGCCCACAAAACGAGATGTTTTCACCTAACCTGTCATTTATGTCCCTTTTTATCCTCAATGTACAAAAATCCACATTTTAAATACCGTGGGTCATATTTGCGCTTCGCCACCTTGCCTCCAAACATCAACCCAGACTAAAAGTGAACGTTGATCAAATTATGGTTACCATGGCTACGGCGCTAGACTGCTGCACGTCTCTGACTGTTGCATGGCTCTGACGCATGTCTGTCAAAATATTTCTTTGAAAAATAAGACCAAAATCAAGTGTGCATTAAACATTATTTATTTATTTATTGACCAGCTGTCACTTTTGGGTCGCGACCCACCAGGTGAGAATCGCTGCTTTAAACTAAGCAGAGTGGAATTCTGGAATACATTCTATGAATTTACTGTCTAAATGACAAGAAGAAAGAGACAGAAAACCTTTGGTTCTATTCAAGAGTATGATACATTTTACTTAGTTTTATAATATGACAAGATACCATATATACTTGAGAAACTCCGGCCTCTGCCAGCTTTTCAATTGATTCATAGTTCATTTTGAAACCCAATCTCTATTTTGCTCATTCCCTCATGTCTTTTCTAACTGAGAATTATAAAAGTACAATGCTTGGCTCAAGAGTCTTCACAATTGCATTTCAATCCATTCTCGCTATTCATTTATGAGATAGCGGAATGCAGCTCAGTGAGTACAAAAGCTTTTTTTCAGAGAGCTGCCTATAACACTATACCGTACATGGCCTCCTGGGAAATAACGCCAAAAATGTGATGGTTACCAACATACAAACACTATTTGGCTTTTTTTCTTCAAACGTAGCATTCTATTCGATAATGGATTACAGCAAAAACATAGTTTTACAGTAATCAGGTCCAGGGGCAGGTCTAGACAGGGGGTCCAGGGTGGCACCAGCCCCCCCTGAAATATGATTGGCCCCCTTCATTTTTTTGCCTTAAGAGCCCATAGAAAATGAAATTTATCATGAATGTGATGTGTTTTTATTTGCAAAATTCCATTGTGTTGTTCTATCCTAGATTTTCAATGCTGTATTCTGATCAAATCCCCTGGGCCACTCCTGACTGATTATTGGTTCAGTCTTATATTGGTTCAGATTATTGGTTCCCCCATGCCACCCCACTTAAAACATTCTGGAATCGCCCCTGATCAGGTCTCTACTTTATTCTATCTGTAATCATATAGGAAGTATTTTCACAGTCAGAATAGCATCTGTAGTTATAAATGTGGCTCACTTGTGGTCTTTATTTTACCTGTCCTGGAATTTTCTGATTAATTCCCTTGGATGGTTTCTGGACATGACTGTGTAATTTGGTACTTATTATATGGTAAATGGAGACTAAGTTCTATGACAGCACACTTGGTTATGATCCATTAATTTGAGAGCCAAGAAATAATACATAAGAAACAGGAGAGCACAGTTGGGTGAATATTCAAGAACAGAAAATGCTCTAATCTTAGTAATTAGAAAAACTGGCAGAAATCCATATAAACCTGAGTAAATATTAAAGCTCATATGTATTGGATTTGAGAAATTTGAACTTGGCAACTTCTAATGGTAGCATCAAAAAAGAAGATGAGAATTGCTTTAATTACATTTAAAAAATCCACAAATAGAGGCTTTGATTTAGAATTGGAGAATTGACTTTTCGTATCTGTTCAACTACAGTACAATGCCTGTAATTCTCCACCACACAGGATTTTTTAACATGCAGCTGAGCATGCAAAAGTCCCTGCTTTGCACAGAATAAGACTCTAGGCTACGCCAAATATTAATTGGAATTAATTATCAGTGTGGCAATTGAAAACCTTCGCCATTTATCGTAAAATTAATACAAAATTGCACAGTCCTCTCCAGGAATCTATTCACAGCTGCACACCAGTTCCTTTCTGCTGCTCTACTAAGTATTAGGAAACTATTGGACCAAAAAGTGTTATCCACCTCGATGGGCCCGTTTATGCTTTTACAACCTTCTCAGTGCTTTCAAGCATGCAATCAACAAGGTGCTGGAAATGTTTGGTGATCTTGGTCCTCGCTGACTCAACATCACAGTTTTTGTTGTCCCAGTAAACAATGTGGTGCACGCAAGCCCCCGGAGGTTAGCTGCTTTCTGCGATGGCTGCTAACGGTGTCTGGCAACAACGATTAAACTACCTTCAATGTCACTTAGATAACACACCCTACCCATTATAGCATTTGTTAAAAAGCAAACAAACTTCACTATCTGCATTTTTCATGAAGTAAGTCACAGCCATGTAAGTGTCTGAAGAAGAACGATGGCTGTGACGGTTAAAGTGGGTATGAAACTAGTAGCTTGACTGAAGTTGTTTTTGTCTCCCTTTTTTATGTGTGTGACAATGTTTATGGTGGCTGTATTCATAATCATGATCGCCAAATGGCTAGTCTCCTATTGCCAGACCTTCCTCCACAGCTCTGCGGAGGAGGGTCTGGCTGGTCCACACAGCGTTCCAGGATGGGAGAAAAACATGCTGTGGTTTATTGGCATTTCTTTAAACCAATCACAATCGTCTTGGGCGGAGCCACAGAGCCACGGTGCCGCTGCAAAATACCTCAGGAAACAAACTTGTTTTGGTGTAACGTGTGCGTTCAAAGGTTGTTTTAGTCGTGCAACAGAAAACTCAGATTGGACAGATAGTCTAGCTAGCTGTCTGGATTTACCCTGCAGAGATCTGAGGAGCAGTTAACCATGGTCCTCATAAATCCACTGGAGTTTAGAATTACAACACAAAGAAAGCGGAAGGAATTGGACATCCGGTCGAAAAAAGTGACATCCGGCGGAATTTCTGGCAGCACCGTAGCAATCCTGGAAGTAGACCGTCGTGGATATAGACTACCAAATGGCAGACACTACAACAGGTGATTGAATTGGAGTTTTTTTGGAATGGCAAACATTTGGCAGGTATTTTATCCATCAACTATAATTTCTTGGGGTCGAAGCAGAGCCTCATTTCATTTTTGTGCTTCAGAGCCCATTTCTCATCCGCCCTTCTTAACTTCATCTTATTGATATTGATGTATTGATTTGATATGAGTGATGGAATGATGATTTTGTAAATTGAGAGGATGGCCTAATTTCAACTTCTTCATGTGATTTATTTCTTCTGAATATGTTGGCTGCAGAGGTGGAAATCTAAATGAATGAGGCACTATCAAAATTGGTAGCACACAGGCAGTGAGTGAGCTGAATTTGTATCTTATTAAAATCTGACATATGTTCACTTGCATGAGGAGAATTAATAACTATCAGAAGTATGTGCCAAATATGTCCTTAAACCAGTTAGCTGCAGGATTAAATCAAAAAAATAATTGGATTTACAAGTATTCATTTTCCAGCTCCCATACATGTATATTTGCTTAGTGTTACTTGTAACTTCCTGACTTGTTGATGCTCTGTATTAAGTTAAAACAATAAAATGTAAGGAAGGGACAGATGTAGGGGTATACTTAATTTAAAAATATTACAAGATTATACAGCACCTACCTTGTGTTTGTAGTTTTTCTTAAAAACAGCTCTGCTAACATTACCTGCAGTTTGAGCCTTGCTATAATGAGCGTGCAGGTACAAGGTTACTATCTTGCACAAGGACTTTTTGAGCCAATAAATGGACACATTGTTGCTGGAGAGATTTAATTCAACTAACATGTTCTGCGGCTGAATGATCACAAAAGACAACTGTGGTATTCCTTGAGCCAGTTTGAAAATATCTACAAACCACGAAATGAAGTGTTTGTGTGTATTAAAGGTCCCATGACATGGTGCTCTTTGGATGCTTTTATATAGACCTTAATGGTCCCCTAATACTGTATACTGTCGTCTCTTTTCCGGAAATTCAGCTTTGGTGCAGAACTACAGCCACTAGAGCCAGTCCTACAATGAGCTTTCCTTAGTATGTGCCATTTCTGTGTCTGAAGCTATTGAGGAGGAGAGTGGGAGTGGCAAGGTGGATGGTGGGGGTGCGGCCTTGACCAACTGCCACTTTTCTCATTTGAAAGCCATGATGTCTCTCTCTCATGGGTTGGCCAAATTCTCTGGGCGGGCAAAGCAGAGAAAGGGGAGGTAACCTTGCTTGTTATGACCTCATAACAAGCAGATTCCAAAACGGCTCATCTGAGCTTTCATTTTCTCAAAGGCAGAGCAGGATACCCAGGGCTCGGTTTACACCTATCACCATTTCTAGCCACTGGGGGACCATAGACAGGCTGGGGGAACTCATATTAATGTTAAAAAACCTCATAAAGTGAAATTTTCATGCCATGGGACCTTTAAATGTTATATCACATAGTCACATGCTATACGATCATTTTATCTATTCAAGTCACACAAGATTTATTTATCTGTGATATGACTTATCAAGGGATAAAAAGGAATAGGAAAATAGGAAAAAAACAAAATTTGGAACTTGTGTTTAGGGGTTTCATTTGAAACCTTTAAGGCAGTCAAAGCTCCATGAGTGAGAAGGAAAGCGCTACAACCAACCGGGAGACAAGTTTTGTCAGTTGCACCATATCTTAGTGTCCTTGTGTTTTTGTTATGATTTTAATTCTGATGAGCAGCAATGCAGAAAACCTTGAAATAAATCTATATTTTATATTTGTCCTCATTACGAAATCATCCCCAACTATGTATGTGTCTCTTTTTTTGTTTGATTTTCATCTATCTGGATTGGCAGACACACTGGAATAGAGTCCAAAGTCCAAATGTTACTTTCAACTCATTTTATGTTGCTTTACACCATGCAGGACCAACACACAGAGAGAATCTGATATTGCCCTGTTTAGACAACCATGAAAAGATCTGACCAAACGCTTAAAAAAAAAGTTGATTTTTAAACCCAGTCTGATGAATGAGAGGAGGGCAAGTGAGGGTCTAGGGCCTGTCATGTTTTAAGATTCAGGGATGGTTTTACACCTAGAGGCATGTACTTTGGTCAGAGAGTGAAATCTGTGTAGTCATTTGAATTTTATCAGACCTCAACCCTACCCAGTGCTGTCATAGGCAATAGATTTGTGTGGGAGTTTGGGTGTAAAGGAGAAGGGGGTGGGGTGTAAGTGTGCGGGGGTAACATCTGTTTCAAAGCAACATGCCTGTGTGTTTGACCTTGCGTCAGTAAAGTTGGCTGGGGCTCTCTTCCACGGACAACACGTCGCCTGTGGCATAAACAAGAGGAAGTGATGCTTAAACACAGCCCTGTTGCATCCAGAAAAGAGCAGCATTATTCCCCAAAACCCACTTGCATTCGCTTACACAAAACATCTTATTTGCCTCGCACTTGATGCACAAATCCATTCACAGACACACAAGTTAATACTGTGTCGCTGAGCTTTATATTTCCCTGCCTTAGGCCAGGGAAAGGAGCACTGGAGTACAGTTGCCTGCTTTGCATGATTGCAACATGGGGTCAGCCTTTTAGATACGCAGCTGCTACCCCTCACACATCCAAATCACTCTTCAGCTGCATGCTTATGACAAGGACATTAATGTTCGCCATGCACACACACATGCAAACACAAGCAAAAACGGAGCACAAGCACATGTGCATCCCCAAACGCAAACAAACGCAGAAGCGTGAACGCATAAAAGCACACATAGACAGACGCTCAAACAGCCCTCCAGGCTTTATTTGTATAAACAGAGGTTCTGCTGGAGCTGTGCAGCCGACCTGCTTTTCAGTGTCTGTGCCTCCTGTTTTTTTCTCTGCTCTTAAACAACAACTGTCTCGCTCCTGTAGATCATTCTTTCTGTCACTGTCTCTCTATTTCCCTCTCTCTTACTCCTCTCAGCCTTTGTCATCCTCATTTCTCTCCCAGGCGCTGTCCGCTTTGCTCTCCCACTCTCTGTTTGTCATTCTGACTGCCTTTTGCGATGTCTCATTACCAGAGAGGGCAAAGAACCCTTCCTTCTGTTTCTTCCCCTCTTTCTCGCCTCCATCTTCCCCCCTCTCTATGTATTTCCCTTAGCTAACTTCCACTGCACTTAGGTAGGGATGCACCGATTCAATATTCACCTTGTCGGCTGCCATTGGCAACTCTCATTGAGTAGGTAGTTGTATTGCAGAGTAAAAGGCTTTTAACGCTTGAAGTTATTTTTCAATAAAAAATATTTCTTTATATTTGAAAGAAGGTTATATTAAAAGTTGTTTCATAAATTTGAATTTGTGCTCATTCAAAGATAGTGTAATGAAATTCTAAATGACTTTAAAACAGTTTGGTTGTTGTTGTTTTTTGAAGATATTTTTCTTTCCCTGGCACAAAAGGGGGAATAAATAACAACAAAAACAAAATGAATGTACAGCAACAACAAAACATCGGCAACCTGCGAAATTGTTATTTTAAACATTGGTATCGGCCCAGAATTTCACAATCGGTTCAACTTCACTCCCTCGCTTCCTCTTTCTTTCTGCAGTTTCTCCTGCATGCTTCCTCTCTTTCTCTCCCAGCTCTCTCCTTATGGTTTACCACAGGCAGGAGTTGCTAAAGCTTTTGCATCCCTGCAGCAGCAGCAGGAAGAGGAGGAGGAGGAGGAGGGAAGGGGGGGAGGGTGTAAGCAGGAGGAGAGCGTGAGCTGGCACTGATGTTGGCATCTGACTGGCGCAGAGGCAGGCCGCAGAGAGCACCTTGCTAAGTGGAATCAGATACACTGTGCGCCTCTCCAGTGGACTGCAGTCCAGGAATCTTCAGTGTCTAAAAAAACTGCAACCATCCCCCTCTGTCTCGGTCACTGAGTTCCTTAAAATCAGACTAGAATTTCAACTAGTTTGACTATGAAGGATTGTACAGGAATGGTAAGGAAAGTTAAGATTTGGGCACTTAACGCAGGCTGGCAGTGTCCCACTCTCAATCTGAGCTAAGCTAACTGGCTGCTGGCTCCAGCTTCATATTGAACAGACACATTAGAGTGGTATCAATTTTTTTTATCCTACTCCAATGGCAAGAAAGCAACAAAGTAAATTTGAATATTTCCCAAAATGTCAAACTATTCTTTTTAAAGTAAAAAGAAACATGCAACATCTAAGGTGGCGCAGGATTTCTTCCTTGCTCATCAATTGGAGCACTTTTCAGCACAACGGGCCAAAGATATCTATACTGTACTATGTTATTAGTAGTACAGGAGCAGAATTTATCTTATTAATCTTCCTAGTCATTGTCTAACATTTCACTGTGCGTTAAGATTTACCTTAAATAGGACGACTGTAAGGTACCTAGAACTTACCTCCGAACATAAGTACGCAAAAGTAGGTAGACATTCCACGTACTTTTGGCTGTAGCACCTACTATAATTACAATATAAAGTCACAAAGGAGTCACCTAAATCTAAATGTGTCTGTTTCCTGTCTCTTGATCTCTTCTACTTCCCTTTCTCAGAGCAACCCTCTGCTGCCTGTTTCCACTTTTCCACTCACTCCTCCTGTCATTCTCCTCCTCTCGCTGTCTCCATTTCTCTATGTTAATCTCCCATTACCAGAGATGCCATGTTAGAGAATGAGTGTTTTGAGGCAGCAGAGGCGTGTGTCTCTCTGTCTGCAAAGAGGCCAGCTAAATCTAAGACTGCTCTTTGAAACGTATACATCCAAATCTTGTCCGCCCCAACACTCTCCCAATTGCGCACTCTCCACTTCCGAAGCTATACATTTACAGAGCAGTCGATGGGAGGTGAGCTCTGTTTTCATGCTGCATTTATCTAACTTATGTGAAGAAAAAAACAAGGAGCTTTATTGAAGCACAATGTGGCCCCCTGGTGATAGGTAGGGGTAATGCCGAAGCTCTGCAGAGGTTTTCCTCTCTCAGCCCTACTGCTCTACTGCGCTCTCATTGTGTTCACACACAGTCTGGGCTTTCACGGTCAAGTCCGTAGCTGATTTAAGGAAGATACTGCACAATGAAGTTGAATCCAAAAGCTGCAGAGTTCAATTTGGAGAGGCAGATGGTTTACCATGTTAGTAAGCCTAATTTATCAGTGAGTCAAAATATTTGCACTGTGGTAATGGTTTTATACTGTAGTTTCAGTCCAAATCATGACCTTGTGGTTATGAGTAGCTCAGTGGATACAACATGGGGCCAAAGTCGTTAAAAATGTCACCAAGGAACAAAGAAACAAAACACCGGCAATCACAGATTGGCTAAACATTCTTCCAATTTATTGTGGGTAAAACTGGATGCATTTTACATTTCTGCTCTTTTGAAGAGCAATAATGTGGGTGTGCTGCCCTCAGCTCTGTGTCATTTTTGTGTGGGCAGTGTGTTTAGATAAACAGTGTTTGGCTTCCCTCCGTGGTGCCAGTGCACGGAGGGGTGGATCTCGGTGGACCTCAATGACATGTTTTTATAACATCCTGTGAATCTCGGAAGACCTCCGCTGCTCTGCTCCGCGAAGAGTTCCATCCACTGCCACCACAGAGGGAAGCCAAACACTGTGCATCTGAACACACTGCCATGACACAGAGCTGGATTTAAATCAGCAAAATATCTCTTTAACATTGCAATACATGCGGCACCAATGCCAATGGAAAGTCAATTAGCAAGTTAAACCAAAGGTCAATGTTGATTTATTTATGTAAGTTCAATTTTAACACATTACATGCCACTACCACGTAGTGTGGTGTTATAAGGTCGTAGCCATTTCATGTACGTATTTATGTGAAATTACGTTGTTTTAAAGTGATGGTTTGGAGTAATTTCACCCTAGGGTCCTTTGCACCATGACCTTGAGTAAAACAACCCCCCAGAAGCTTTTTTCACCTGGGTCGAACATTGAGAGAGTTAGCGTTATCAGCTGAATAGCTTAGCATAGGGGCTAATGGATCCACGTTTGTAACTCGTAAATGACCCCACTAATAATGCCAGAAATGATACCAAACTTCTACACTAGTACAAATAGTTTATGCACTCATAAAACGATGGATTGGAAAGTTTGTAACACCGAATGTTTTTCGGTGTTGTCGGCCCAAAGCACTCAGTAGCAGCAGCAGCAACAGCAGAGAGCAGAAGAGAGCAGGCAAGTGTTATTTACATACACTTCTGGTGTAATTACAAACTTTCCAATCCATCGTTTTATGAGTGCATAACCTATTTGTGCTAGTGTAGAAGTTTGGTATCATTTCAAGCATTATTAGTGGGGTCATTTACGAGATACATCACTGGATCCATTAGCCCCTGCGCTAAGCTATTCAGCTGATAACGCTAACTCTCCCAATGTTCGACCCAGGTGAAAAAAGCTTCTGGGGGGTTGTTTGGCTCGAGGTCACAGTGCAAAGGACCCTAGGGTGAAATTACTCTGAATCATCACTTTAAGCAGGTCATGTTTACCATTGTCACAGTTTGCCATTTAAACGAATGGCTGAGTTTAAAGGTCAAGTTTTTTGATTGAAATCATGTTTTAGTCAGAATCATTGAGTAGTACTACCACTTAACAACTTAACAGGTCTGATATGACGTATCAGGTACAGTATCTAACAACTTGTTGACATTGTCTGCTGCCATCCCATTAGGGCTACACAAATCGAATATTAAAGTGATGGTTCGGAGTAATTTCACCCTAGGGTCCTTTGCACCATGACCTCGAGCCAAACACCCCCCCAGAAGCTTTTTTCACCTGCGTCTAACATTGGGAGAGTTAGCGTAGAGTAGCGTTATCAGCTGAATAGCTTAGCGCAGGGGCTAATGGACCCACGTTTGTATCTCGTAAATGACCCCACTAATAATGCCCGAAATTATACCAAACGTCTACACTAGTACATATAGGTTATGCACTCATAAAACGATGGATTGGAAAGTTTGTAAGTACACCAAAAGTTTATGTAAATAACACTTGCCTGCTCTCTTCTGCTTTCTGCTGTTGTTGTTGCTGCTGTAAGACGAGTGCTTAGGGCCGTCTACAAATTACAACCTCGAAAAGAGATGCAACAAAAATATTTTTTATTTAACTTTTTTTTTTAAGTAAGTGCTGTAGTATAACTAGCAGGAGACAATTAATAATTGAGGTAAGTTTGGAGACATTACCTTATTTAATCATTAAATTAATAAATATTTTTGTTGTATCTCTTTTCGGTGTAGTAATTTGTAGACGGCCCTAAGCACTCTTCTAACTGCAGGTAGCAGCAGCAGCAACAACAGAGAGCAGAAGAGAGCAGGCAAGTGTTCATAAACTTCTGGTGTACTTACAAACTTTTCAATCCATCGTTTTATGAGTACATAACCTATTTGTACTAGTGTAGAAGTTTGGTATAATTTCGGGCATTATTAAATGTGTCGTTTAATACAAAAAAACGCTGTCCATTACCCCCGCACTAAAGCTATTCAGCTGATACGCATTACGCTTAACTCTTGTTTTTAGACCCAGGTGAAAAAAGCTTCTGGAGGGGTGTTTGGCTCGAGGTCATGGTGCAAAGGGTGAAATTACTCCGAACCATCACTTTAATTGCGGTCACAATTTTGACTTCCCACAGTTAAATGAAGATTATCAACTGCGATATAAAAACCGAATATCTATCACACGAAGAAATATACTAATAGTCCAGATCTACTTATTTTGATACAAAGATTTGTTCATCACAGGAATGTAGCACAACATGGAAATGCATCAGTGCTGTTTATTTAAATGTGAAAGTGCAATAAAAAATATTTTGTCCCTAAAATCAATGAATAATCGTGGTAGATAATCGTGATGTTAATATTGATCAAAATAATCGTGATTATCATTTTGGCTATAATCGTGCAGCCCTACATCCCATTAGGTTTTTTTTACATACAATCCTTAAAAGCCAGGTTTTCAGCCAAAGTCATATTTGAATACAGCTAAACCTTAAATGACAAAATAAATTCCAGATTGCATCTATAAGCCACAGTGACATAATGAAAACAATATATCCACAGAGACAGCCAGGCAGACATGTTGACAATGCCTGCGCCATTTCCTTTTTTTCTGTTCCCCATCCTCAGATGCTGAAGCTGGATAGCAGGTTTTCTGTCAACATGAGGAGATCTAAACTGAGGGCGGTGACAGTGTGAGAGAGACATGAGTGCAAGGCACGTCCTTATACAGACATCACACAGAGCATTAACGAGCGGTAACTAAATAAAAAATAAAAGGGGTTGATTTAGGGTTCAGGGTGGCCATGGGTGCAAGTGTAAACTGATTGCTATCATCAGTGACAGAGACAATCCTCTGCTCAGAAAACTGAAACACTGATAAAAGTTATAATAGGCTATACTTTTTTTAAAGCTAAAATCGGTTTGAGCAGAATTTCAGAGCAATTAACATTCTGTTATTAAACCTGTCAGTTTCTGACCTATTTTTCTCCTTACCTTGCCATCTACCTATCACTCTCTGCAACGACTGACAAGTGCACCAAGGTCGCTTCTTCTTCTTTTTTCTATTTTATGGCAGGGTGCAACTAGCGTTGCCGCCACCTAGACTGAGGTAGGCCCACACCACTGTTGCCTAAGGCAGAAGTTTCCATGTTTAATGTAAAAACATATCATTCTGCATAGTTCCAACAATATCTGCCAGTGAGTGCAGCAACGTACAACACATGAGCATGATTCATCACTCAGGGAATACTGTACACAGAGCAGTCAGGGAAGGAAAAGAGATAGTCGATAAAGAAAGCAACTAATTTCTGTTTTGTTTTTTTCAACTGTGTATTAAAAAAACTCAGTTGGCATTAATGGCAGTAGGAAAGCTCAGTAAGGAAACTGTCCAACCTGCAAACACCCAAACGCACCACCCACAACCTATCGCCCACCAACCACCCATCTCCACAGCCACACCTACATACCACACCTTGTACCCCTGCAACCGTTACAACCTCCTTGCAAGCTGTTCGCAGCCACGCCTTTCCCTTGTTTCTGGCGCAGCGAGGGACCCTGTGGCACCGGTTAGTTTCTGTAGCATCTTCTGCAGTGAGCTCACACAAAGAGAGAGGATTTGTTAAGTGAGTCAGTTCAACGGAAGGAGAAACATACATGCAAGCACATTTTTGTTTATGTGGACTGGGAACCTTCCAAGACACTACTCAGATGGTAAGAAAAATTTTAATAGTTGTGAAAAGAATCAGCTTATACTCTAAATGGTGTGTTTGACACTTGGGCAAGCATTGCAAACTTAACGGTTCAGTCCCTTAATGGTTTGAGTTTCATTCCTGTATGCTGAAGCCATTGAGTGAAATATATTCTGTATGCTGGAGCTATGGAGTGAAAATAATTACCATTTAAAAATATCCACATTTTACTGATCATTAATGGTGGAACTAAACAGAAATTGCTAAAAAGCTCTCCCTTGCAAACACTGGGTTATGTAACCCATCTGTCCCCTGCTCCAGGAAGTTTTCTATTAATTGCTTGTAAATTGTGCATTTAAAAAGAACATAGTGTATGACTTCAAATCAGGGTCTGACATAAGGCCAAAACTCATTAAGCATGAATTTGACATGCATCGAGGGAACTGGGTTTTGCATCTCACTGGGCATAGGCCTAATTAATACATTCTTTAAAGATATTTTCAAACATTTCACATTGGAATTCATGTTTTTAAATACACAACATTGAACTTCAACCATTTTGTCCTCAGTTGCCAAACTGCTGAGTGGGCAGAGACCAACCCATGACAAAGTGAAATTATGAACATGAGGCAGAAACTTATAATGTACTCCTCTGTCTAGCAAGTCAATAATCTCAACATTTCATCAATTTACTAAGCCACAGTAAAACCCACAATAGACAAAACTGCAGACTGGCTGACTAAGACTATCCCAATGGTATCAGCTCACTCTGTAAGAAGTACAAGACCCATTATTGTGAATGGTGTGGAACAAGTTTAGGCAACAAAATAATATAGACTTATTCCTATATGGCTGACTTGTCCAGTAGAAAGTCTGCTGCTCACTAATGGCTCTGGTCGTCCCCTGGCCCCTGTCACGTCAGTTTTGCCTCCTTCATTAAAAGCTTCGTTCTGCATTCTGTTGAGGAGGATACAGCTGTTCGGAGAGTGTTGCTTCAATGGGTCCACCATCTGCCATTTTGAGGAGTTTCACACTGTTCATTCATAATGAGGCAGTTCCCTTCCTGTTTTTGCTGAGGCATACCCTTCCTACAAAACCCAGTCCTCCACAATCTGTTGGAAACCATAAATGACGACACAAAATATTCTACACATACAGTAGCTGCTTTAGCCTAGACGTGAAAGAATGTTTTGAACATTTGTCAAGCAATCTTAAACAATCTCAAAGCATTTGTAATCTATTGCTTTGTATAAAATCGCCCACTTCTGTACTTACACTGGCTATTTTTAATTCATAGTGCGTTCACACTGATGAAGTATAGTGAAGGGCACTACAATTTTTCTAAACTCAACTAAATTGTGCCTAAACCTAACCACACTGTGACCATTTCACAATGTTTCACAACGACCGTTACATTCTCTGGTTTAGAAATGAGTATGAAAAAAAACGCTTCTGTGGGTCAGATAAGCGGGTAGGAATATACGACCCATATCAATGTATGGTTTAAAGGACTTGTACAATTATACCGTATAATAACATCTCTTCTAGGTACAAAGTAGCCTCCAATACAGCCCTATTTACCAAAATGCCTTACCCAATGACAGGAACTGCAGATTGTAATACCAGTAACACAGTGCTGGTATATGAGCGACTGTTATGGTTGGGCATCTAACTAGTGACTTTGCAGTTACTGTCCTCTCTCTACCTCTCACAGGACAGTGTGTCTGCAGTGCTGATGCTATCAGGGCCTCCACAGCAACACTGATGCTAAGTGTAAAGAGGAGAGGAATTTCATTACACGCCTGTCATACCTGGGCACATAACCTTACACCGAGAGAGTGCTGGCTCTGAGTTCAGACTGTTGTTGTCATTCGCCCCATCAGTCTGATATTACTGACAGAGCTGGCCTCTCTTGGCAAATTCAAACTTAACTATGAAGGATCTTGAGGCAAACTTAATAAAGGGCTGCCCATGCTTTGTTTATCCAAGATTTAAATAGGCTTGGCCTCTCACCCTTATCTTCTGCTGATGGGCGACTGACTATTGAGAGCTTGAGCAATTACTTTTTTATGTTAAGTGTGATTTTGATAAGTTTTGCTTATGTACAAAGCTCAGTGTTGATTATGTTGCTTATACTACCGTCCAGTCCTTTTTGAACAACTTATTTAACATTTTCTCCTGTTCTCACTATATTCCACAATAACTGAACACACCAGATGACCGGCAACAAGTACTTGTTAGGAACAAAAATGTGTTCATTAGATAAGAAACTGATCCTAATACTTTGCAGTGAGTAGTTTAAAAGATATTTGTTCATTGTTCTCCATTACCCTATTTTTGTAGCTTGAATGTTCTAAATAGCGGCAGGCTTTTGATAATATAACTGTCATCCTGAAATGAGTTCATTATGCACTTTTATCATGTTAGATGTGCTAGAAACCGCACTGTCTGAGACTTAACTTCTCACTTGGCGTGAGAAGCCCAAATTTATTTTGCCAGAATTTAATACCGTCATTTAGTGCTTTGCTCCCTCTCTTGGTTTCGACTAATCCTTTTTACTCCCACACTGACGGCTGAAAAGGGAGAGAGAGAATAAGACGGAATGAGATAGAAAGAGCACGAGAGCCTGTGAGGGAGGTGAGGGTGAGAAATGAAGTCAGAAGTTGTGAGGGAGGATAAGGGTAAGGATACAGGAGGGGAGTGTGGGAGAATGGGAAAAGTGAACATCAGGACAGAGAGGATGAGAAGGCAAGGGACTGAGGACAAAAGGAGCCTGAGAAGACATGAGGGAGGAAGGTTAGAAGTGCTCAGGAGGGACCGTCCATTTACGGCTTGGCAAGTTGCTCTCAGCCTCTGCAGACATGCAGTAATGGCTCTATTACCAAAGGCCAAACCATCACCAAGGACCTCTTTGAAAACATGTTTCCCTTAAAGGCTGCTGGCATTATCACATGTTCCTCTGGCTCCTTTTCAGCTTGCTCTTCAGAGATTTTATGATGCGAGCATGATGTCCTTAAATGCAAAATACTCTGTGCACAGAGAGAGAGAGAAATACATTTTCACACCACAAAGGATGGTGCCATTGATGGCAAAACAGCTGACATTGACATTAAAGTTGTGGAGGACAGCATGGTAGATGAGCGTACACATTTGCCCTCGGTTTCTTCTGTCACTGTTCCTTTTCAATTTCATTTCATAAAGCCCTAACATATTTGCTGCAATATACCACTGTGAAATTAATTTCAAAGCATACTATAACAGCAATAGGCAAAATAGACTGTGACCTTTTAAAATAGCTGAGATTATTGATTTGATTTAGCCTTATTTGGTCTCATACAGTACAGAAGTTTAACTATCATCTAAATCGGTGTCCACAGCAGTGACACACAAGTTTAACATAAACTGACTGCATCCTTTTATGGCACCAAGGTTGTGTGAAAGAGGCTGATGAAGAAGCAGCATAAATCATATAAACAACTCAGAGCAGAGACAAGAGTAAACACTTATTTTGTCCAATTCATTTCTTTTTTCGCACTATTTGGCTAAAGTTGATAAGAAGATACTGTCCCTCACCAAGGTCAAGCTAAACATACAAAGTCGCAGTTAGATACATTGAAGAAGCTTCAAATACAGTAAAAGCGTTTTTCATTTTTCGTTTGCCATTCAATTTATTCATGTCCTTCACAAATAACCTCATAGCGAAGAATGATGGTTTGGTTTTAGTAGGAAAGTATGGATGAGCTAAAAGGTTGTAGCAGCTACCATGCTAAATGGGGTTCAAGAGGTTCAGGTGGCACAGTACGTGCGTTCTGTAAATTCTGTAATCAGCAAGTACAGCAAGATACAAAAACTACGTGATTCATGCACACATTCATGTAAATATCTACCTTTTTGTGGTGATATGAGGATATGCAGTATGGATATATTACATACATTTTGTGAATGAATCTTTGTCTAATCACTTTAAATCATACAGTGAGTACATACAACACATTCTCACACCCAACTCGTAAAATAAGGACGTTCGGTCAGGAGCCTTTCTCGTTCTTATTTGACGTTAAAAGTCTCCTTTAGCGTCTCATGTAAACGTGCTTGGTCGCCACTATTGCCGTCCCTTTTTCGTCCCTTTTGACGCGCTTGGTCGGGACGGGTGAACGGAATCGCGGAGGTTTAGGAGAAAAACAACGGGGAAAGGACGCCTCAAAAGCCGGGAAACACACCGCGGGGTGAAGCGCGACAATAACGGAATCGCGGAGGTTGGGTTTAGGAGAAAAACAACGGGGAAAGGACGCCTCAAAAGCCGGGAAACACACGCCGTAGACTGGGGAAAAAAAAGAAAAACAACGGGGGAAGGACGCCTCAAAAGCCGGGAAACACACGCGGAGACGGGGAAACAAAACGCCATAGACGAGGGAAACAAAAGAAAAACAACGGGGAAAGGACGCCTCAAAAGCCGGGAAACGCGAACCCGAGTCTCCTGAGTGAAAGTCCGGTGTTTTACCCCCAGCCACCGTCCTTACCCAGCAATTTCCCGTTACATACCACTCGCTAAATCTCATCCAACTGCGGCTCTCCCCAGTACGTTACACAAATACGCCGAAGGGTGCCTTTTTCGTGAAGGCAGGACACTGACCAAACGTACTTATTTTACGAGTTCGGAATGAGAACGGGTTGGTACATACAGTTTTTAAAATTTGTTATAGTTGCCTCTAGTGCTGAAATAATTAATCATTTAGTCAATATAAACGTTGGCTTCATAATTAAGCAAGTTAGTCGACGTTTTGGATTAATTGATTAATCATTTTAAAGTATTTGTCAAAGAAAAATTGCCAACATTTACCTTCTTCAGCTGAGGATTTTGTGTTTTTTTTTTAAATATGTATATATATATATATATATATATATATATATTATGGTTAATTAAATATCTTTGGTTTGGATAAAGTAAGGAATGTGAAGATCGCACCTGGAGCTCCTGGAGATTAGAATGTAATGTATGTCCCTCTCTGGCCAAAAAATGAATAGGAATTACTTTACAAAAGAACAAACTTATGGCTACCATAATGTTGTAGACTCTGGTGACTATTGTGTATGGGGGAGACTGGGATTGAGTAATGATTCAGTGTTCACATTAAAAGTCCCAAGTTGGAACTGCATAGTAGGCATCTATTGGTATGCATTATTAGATGGAAAGATTTAGAGTTTGGGAACAATGCAATTTCACTGCAAGTACAACAGGATGAAAAATCAACAGAATCATGATATTGGCTGGCAGGATTATTGAAAACAGCTTTCTTTTTTCACATTTTTCACAATCCAGGGGGGAAAGGAAGTCAAATGGCATTTATTGAGGCTATAAGGCTAGGCTAGGGATAATGGAAAATTGCTCATGAAAGCGAAGAAAAATGCCTCAAATAGAAGAAGAAAAATCAAGTCTGGATCCGGCTCTAAGCCATTACAATAGTATAGAGGCAGAAAGAATGTAGGGCGAGAAAATGAGTCGGCACGATTAAAGATTATGTGGGACCTGAAATGGTCGATTCGGGTTATGGCGTGCCATCTTGAAATTAACAACTCCATCTGATGGTCTAAATTTGGTCTGTCAAACGCAGTAGGTGGAATTGAATCCCACATCTTCCGGTCGTGCAGCTACTAGCAGCACATGCCCAGTTCTCCAACCTGCGTCCCTGGCAAACAAGGAAGCAACATCCCCTCCTGCCAGCTTCACGGCTGACTGACCCCCCTCTCGCAACTTCACTTTGTAGCTTAATAAATAATGAAGGTTTGGTTTCTCAGAGGGGTGTCTGCACACTGTGCACCTGGACACCCTGTATGTCTGCTGGCAGGCATTAAAAAGAGGCCGCCAACAAAACGCAAGGAACCGCAACCACTTTCTGCCACCCACTACATCATGTTTAGATTAGAGAGGCATTTTGACTAAACTGGCGCTTTTTCTCTTGGGGGTTTGCACATATTGGTGTAATGGAATTGAAGTGAATGGAATATATTCATTCATAGATTGAATTCACTGGCAGTTGCCAACAAATTGGACACTGCTGCTCTCTGCAAACAGAGCAAGACAGTTGATGTATCTGAGGTGAAAAGGTGTAAAAGGCTAAGGTAAGAGGCTAGGTGTAAAGATGCATTTAGAGTTTCAGTGACTTGGCAATAACATGACAACGATGAAGCTCATTTGAAAGGAGCATTGGCTCTGTAAGCCTTGGATTTCAAACAGCTTCTGAGAACAATGTGAGTCTCGTGTCATTTCCACGTGGCTCTCTCCTGACCTTTACAGTATACTATTCAAATGAGAAAACACCAGAAACAGAGAGTGGAGACCTAATCTTCAATAATATGGGAATCAATCCTTCATATGGAGATAGTAGTAGTTGAATGATTAGACAGCCAGTGGCTAGTTCAAATCTCCAGACTGACTGTAAACATGAGTGAAATTAACAAGCAATCTGAACAAGATAGACTCCCGTCTCCCTCAACAAACACTGAGTTTCCTTTGGGCAAGGCATGCACAGGAATCGTCCACCCTCAGGTACTCTTATATTATTACACATCACAGTCTGTGATCTCCAGGTGTTCTTTCCAGCAGAAATGGTGTCATTTACTTTTTTTGTGGCGTGCGTTTTGCCTCAACCTCGTCCACTTCTACTTCAGTGGGCAATTTCCCACATTGCCCAGAATGACTGGAAAATCCCCAGAGAACAGGAAGGAACGTATTGCATTCAGCTGTGGGTTAAGCATGTAGGTGGAGAGAGCCAGACAGATAGCAACAGCATTAAAAAAGCAAGAGAGCATGAGCTTTTGCACTCTGGTGAAAGCTGCGTGCCTCACACAAAATGTAACATGTCTTGTGGCTGCATTGCATTCTGGTCTACTGAGCATTCTGTCAGGGTAGAAATGTGGATGTTCTATGATGGATTTCGGCATTATAAGGTGAGCATGAGTGCACAATGGTGAGTCTACAAAGAAAGCCTTTCACTCTGAGGTACTACAACAAAACCTGTCATTCAGTTTAATGTTCATGTTTTAGACATGTCTCTTACAGAACTACTACTAAATGCATTTATTTATTATAAGAGATACATAGTAAATAAATTGTGTCATAAAGTGTTTTAGGGTGTCAGTCCCAGTCCCAGTGGTCGTTGACAGTAACCCAGAATATGTTATTGAGGTTGTTGTTAGCAGTCTCTGATGTAAAATGGTGACAGACCGTAAGACTGCATTTGTGGCCTTTGACTTAAAAAAAAAAAACTAAGCTCTTGGGGAAATGGTAAGCCTTTTCTGTCGATAAAAAACAATATGTATTTGATCTTGAAATTGAATTAATCAGCGTTCTAATCAATAAAACCTTTGCTGATAACCAGGTTAAATGCAAACTGGAGCAAGACAGCACAGAGGCTCTCATCAGTGAGTTGCAGGTGCAGTCCGGTCTGGCTATTTCTTCATTTTCCTGCTGACCAGGCATCAGTACTTTTTAATAAGATTCATTCATCTTCCCTTCATGCTCTCTCTGCTTACTTCTTTATTGGATCCGACTGCTGACAGCTATTATTCCCCATGGAATCTATTTACTCACCATTTAGGTAATATTACACTTACTTTGTATCAGTTCGAAGCAGGAGGATAGTATATTAAGCCTGGCAAAATGTTATATTAGCTGGATAACAGATAAGCATGTTACTAGTCTGGATGGACTGGCTGGTACGTTCCTGTAGGCTAGATGAGGAATTATGCAAAACTGAAATATTACCGTATCAGTTGTGGTAATTATAAATGCACTGGCTTTCTGATGTCTGGAGTCTGGTTCAAATCAGGGGAAGCAGAGAGCTGACGTGTTTTGTTAGGGCATTATTATTTAAGTCAGTGTGTTCAGCATGCTGGGCATTTGTATAGACATTTAAATGCAAGAAAGAAAGAAAGAAACATTAAATGCATCAACAAATACAGCGAGTGCTCTGACAAAATAAGGTTGAATAGAGCCTTCAATGGCATTAGCATGCAACAAAGTAAGCTTACACACTTAGCCTTCTCTTTATTGGATTTCTGCACAGTAAGCCATTTTCAAATTTAGATACCATTTCTTCTAGCTGAAAGTTCAAATGTCTGAACTAATACCTTTTTCACCCAAAGGTTTTTAATAATACCTCAAAGGACAGCGATGCTTTGTAGTGTTTCCCACACTCTCACCTTCTTCTCTACATTTTAGACAAAAGAATCGGTGAGTCTCAATAGCCTGATTTAACCAGACTTCAACTATTTGATTGATCTGATCTTGAAAACGCTGTCGTATCTCACCATTGTAGGCCACAGAAAGCTGTCTGGTTTATATCCTATGGTGTCAGCTGTAGCTGAAGGCAATGCGATGCATCAAAAAAGCTCTGGGACTCATTACCAATTCTCCCTTCCAAAGAGGGATTAAATATTATTTATAGGGCAGGGGGTAGCCCTAAGTTCACTTCAATTGCTTCTGCCTCTGTTGTCAATCGAAATGATATGCTTGCAAGCATGAAGCCTTTATTGGAGAGCTGGATGTATTGGAGAGTTAAAACTTTCTCCATTTCGCTACAGGAAGTGTGCGTGATGAGCTGCAACCTAAATGACACTGAGTGCATTGATATTGACTAACAATATGCAAGTAATTAGAATCCATCTATATATTCTGATCTGCAAGTAATCATCTGTGTTCATGACTATTGGTCACTTTCCGTTTTAGTTAAATATAGACAGGATAATAAAAGCTTTTGTAAATTAAAGATAACTACTCAAGATTAAAACACACCCGAGAGTTTGTGTTAAATACTCATCTCTCACAGAGAGTCACTTAGAGCAGAGTGGTTTTTTTTCTTCCTTTTCTTTTTTTTTTTCGTAACACTACCCCACCTTACCCATTCGTCTGAGGTTATGGTGCACTAAAACACACTCCACTGCCTCCACTGACCCTGTCCAGCATCATAGATCTACATTACAGACTTGGACCTGCATAGGCTGTCTTTGTGACTGATTCTGCCGTGTGCCTCTCCTAGTCCTCCTCCTCCTCTCTTCACAAGGGCAGAACTCTGAGTTCTTGTAGTTTTTGGAGAGTTCCAGTGCAGTAATCTGTGAAGCCGTAACTCACAACTTTTCATTTGTTAATGAATACCCTTTTATTAGTCTGTGAAACTTCATCAATTAAGAAAATAATCTTGGAAATGGCATCTTTTTAGAGATAAACGCTCTACAACAGTGATTAATGAAATGCCCTGATACATGCATTTGCTGTTGCATCTACACATTTAAAGTTCTTTTGTGTCATCTTAGAAGTGAAATTTGTGTTGCAGGGACTGAACGATAAGAACAGCGATGTCCTTCAGCACAGCCAAGTAGCACTGATCTTTTAGATGTTTACTGTGTAATCTTCTAATCAGTACAGCTCGGGCACATTTATTCATTTTGTCTGTCTGTTTGAATGCTGCTCTAGCAAGCAGCAGCGTGGAATTTAAAAGGCTTCCCTTTCATTAGCGATTCTACTTGTCACTTAGCTACCCGTCTAAGGGTTTGTGCATCCGTCACCTGCTTTCTCGTTAGGGTCCAAATCCTTTGTCACAAGACCATGGCTTTATGAGCAGGTATCCATCTCGGTTTTTGGATGTTGATTTAATGGCGGCGGTGGATATTGATGGGCTGTACCCAGAGTCTGTCAGAATTCATTTAAGTCGTGGGTGTTTTGATGTCTCCTCCCACCGACGAGGTGTGGAGTTATTACCTCCTCGTCACAGGCTGCCCCCCTCTCCCGTCTTTGCTCTGCCCCTCTGTCTCTCCATTTGTCTGTCCTTATCAATGTGTCTGCTGTCAGAGAGGGTGTGAAAGGAAGGGGGAGGAAAAATATCTCAATACAAAGTAGCCTTCAAAATCTCAGCTCCACTAAAAGCAATTCCACCATGACGGCAGCAAGGCTGAGCTCTACTGTATCAAAGGTGTCAGTTGAGTGCTTGACACAAGCTGTTGGATTTCTGATGGGGTTATTTTCCCAAAGACTTACTTGACAGTGCCTGTTTTTGCCGTAACATTTACAGCCTAACTAGCCCCAAACTCAGGATTTTTGGTAGGCAGATACATGGAAGGGCTGCTGAATACACTTCCTCTCTGAGTTACTTTTGAGGGCATACTTTTCTTGAAGATGTCAGCAAGAAAAAATGGTAAACAATGTTTCTGGCTTTTTTCCACCTCGTGTCTTGTACAGGCATTCTCTGTGCATTTGAAACAAATCAAACCTTAAAAACAGAATGTATTCCCTCATTACAAAACAATTGTTTTTGAAAATGAAAACAGAAAGAAGGATGAGCTATTATTTTGGCCTTGATATACTATTTAACTGTATAAATATATGTGAACATGTCCTAGAAATACTGAGAATGAAGTCCTTCAATCTATTTCACACTGAACAGCTCTTGCCTTACACAAGCAAAGTGACAGAACATATGTCCTGTGTTGTTCATTCTAATCTTACTGAAGACCATTAAACTGCCTTATGTACTAGGTCACAGTTGTCCTTCATACTGGCAGAAGAGAGAGGAAGAAGAGAAATGAAAAATTGAGGGGAGTGTTCAGGATGACTTAGCTGTCCTCGCCATGATGAAGAGACTTTGATTAACTCAGATTAAGACATAGACGCCTGGCCTTCAGTTTGCCACTATCATTTTGCTAAAGGCAGACAATGCCTGGTAATTCCTTTACACAGTGAAACATAATATTGTTGTTTTAGCACTACAGTACTTTTCAGTGTCCATGAAATACAACAGCTCATAATAACTACAGTAGGCGTCCCTGGATATGGGCTTTGAAAGCAGTGATTTCTGTCAAATGTTAATCTCCTATACTAGTAGAGTTCTGTGGATATTTATGTTTGTATATACTGTAGTTAATAACGAGTTAACGCAAACTCCTTTTAACGCCACATAAAACATTTTTTAACGGCTGATTAACGCACGCATGTTCTGTGGTTTTGCCCCATCCTTTGGGAAATCAGGAAGCTGCATCAGTAACATTGTGGACAGTGTTGCCAACTTGGCGTCATTCTCGCTAGATTTAGCAACTTTTCAGACCCTCTTAGTGACTTACAAATATATTCAAATATATTTCTATTGTAATTCATTTCCATGCATGCAGTCCACAGATCCTCGGTTAAACACAAAACCGCGCAGCTCCCCCCCCTGTCCACTGCAAATTGAGTTACCACCAGAGTACGTCCTGTTTCAAATACCACCTGAGCATTAAAAACTTGAAAAATATGTCCGATTAATTGCAAATTAATCGGACATATTTTTCCAAGTTAACTAGGACACTCATGCGATTAATCGCGATTAAAAAGTGTAATCGATTAACAGCCCTAATATATTGTCAAACAATACCAACTGGCAATTGTAATTGGAGTAGACCTTTTAATGATTTTTTACCGCCGATTAAAGGAGACATTTTCCTTAACCGAATCATCTCTTACAGCTGGAACACACCGGGCGCATAAGCGTCGCATAAGCGTCCCGTATAGTAGCGTAGCGCAGCTATTTTTATTTCGGCGCATGTTATCCAGTCTGTCCGTTCACACCGGGCGCGTAGCATCAGCGTCGGCCCGCGCGCTGCAGCGATAGTTTTGGCGTCTCCTCTTGAGCAAGACGCGAGCGTATGTGTCAAGCCAGGCAGGTAATCACATACCGGAAGACCACAGTGCAGCCAGATGTTTTACAAAAATAAAACATTCAAAATAAAACACCTAGGTTCATGGAGATTGTGGCTGTCTTGACTTCTTGCAGCGAGACTCGTGATCAGGCACACGGAGAGAGAGACCGACGGACAGACAGAGAGAGTGATACACACACACACACACACACACACACACAACACACACACACAGCCAGCTACAATTACCACAGTTTTCCCCACTCAACCTGTCTCTTTCTATCAGAGAGAGAGAGAGAGAAATACGCGTCCGGTATGAATGGCCAGGCGCACGATCAGGCACGTATTTACGCTCCGCGACACTTACGTACCCGGTGTGTTCCAGCTCTAAGGATGAAATGTGTCGTATGCTGTACAGATTGTAAAGCCCCTTGAGGGAAATTTGTAATTTGTGATATGGAGCTATATAAATGAATTTGACTTGGCAAATAAATTATAGGTGACAGAACTGTGTGTAATTAAGCTGATAAAAGAAGCTCCACCTTTTGAAACCACACTTAATCTTGTGGTTGTTAAGTCTTTTAATTAATGGTGTAGTTAGGAATTGATTTGTGATCAAATCTATATGTGGAGAGCTTGGGTTTACGTCCTTCTAAACACCCAGTGTAATAACAATATTTTCCAGCACATCATGACCGTAAACCTGCAGATGGAATGTACTGGAATTATTATAACGAAAACAGAGCTATAAAATTAATAAAGACTGACATATTTATACTAAGCAGTTATAGGGTTTTCCTTTTGACTTACTGTATTTCCCTCCCAGAAAAGGCTGTTGGTCTGCACTCATGTGTGGCCATAATGAGATGCCATAGTGATGATGGTGCATTTAAAAGATAACACTTTCATTAAGCTTAAATAAATCAATTTAGGAAGACAAAATTAAAATTACCCAGCTATGAACAATTTCAGGCAGTTGCGTATTAGCAATCTGTAATTAAAGTGAAATGTAAAACCAGTTAGTCATGGCTCATTAAAGGCAAGAAACCAGCTTGAAACTTTAGTTCAAGGAGGGTTCATTATTTTAGTCCAGATATGAGTGTCTAAATACTAAATATAGGCACTGCAGAGGGCATGACCAAGTTTTCAAGTAGCAGTTTTTGATCAGGCTAAGTGAACATGATTTGCTGTGATCTTGATGCAGACCTGGCCAAGCAGCTTCATGATTTTCCTTCTCCAAGAAAGCGTGAAGCTGCGTTTAATTCCTTTAATGCTCTCTAGTAACCACATCTAATCCTGCACTCTTAATTTCACAAATTCTTGTTTCTCATGAATCATTGACTGCTTATCCCTCTGAGCCATATCGTCAGAATGAAATATATATATATATATATATATATATATAAAACACTGTAAACACAGAGTTGACCCATGTGTGTGTTTTGGTCATACAGGAAACAAAAGACTCAATTTAGTGTTAGCATGAAAAGGGCATTTGCTTATTTGTAATACCCAGGGCACTGCTCTGACCAGCCATGCTGGAAGGACGAGAGCTGGGCAATAAAATGCAAGGACATTGGGCCCCCTCCCCACCACCCCCCACCCATCATCCAGCTCTCCCCTCCCCACTCACAATGAGGAGGTAAATGATGCGTTAAACACGGTGGAGCCACTCATTCTATAAAACAGGCCATGAAGGAGAGGAGATACTGCCAGTAAAAAAAAGGCAGAAATGACAAGTTGTTATTCACAGTTCTCAGACATTGTGCCTGTTGTTTTATGACTATGAGCTCTGCAACTGGGCACAATGATGAATCTGCCCACAAATCTCTAGCAGATGTAGACTAAAATCATCAGCTGAGTCGTTGGTCAAAAATTCATCATCACTACTACAGTAAATGGACATGAGGATGTAGCTACTATACTGTAGTAACTATTTCATAATTTATGAAAATGGTCTTGGCAACATCCCCTTGACACACACCCATATTATGAAAAAATCACTTTTTCTGGGATTTGGGGGTGTTATTTTGTGTCTTTGGTGCTTCCACACGCATACAAACTTGAAAAAAAAAAAAACATCCATGCTGTTTTGAGTGAGATACGGGTTTCTGAATGTATCCTGCCTTCAGTCTCCGGGTGAGTTGGTCAAAATCGGCAGGGCCGTCTACGTCATTGGCCGAAACATTTGGTGTGTGCTAACCACTTTAGCTAATACCACATCACCTAGCTGTTTCTCCAACTTCGGTCAGTACAAGGCAGGATTAGCCGGGAGACTTTTTCTAAACGAGGGCACACTTCCAACTTTGCGTGGAATACCTGCAGAACGGGGACATGTAAGTAGTTATATACAATTTATTTTGTAGATTAGGGTGAACTCATGTGTGTTGTAGCAGTGTTTTGCCATTGAGAACAAGGTGGCTAACCGCTAGTACTTAGTACCTAGCTACTGTGCATGTGTGACTCCCAACAAAGATGGGATAGAAGTGTGATGCCTCACTCTGTAGCTAAAACAGAGAGCTGAACACACAGGGTGAAAAATGTGCAGTACAACAAAAATATGGTGTTTTTTGAAAATTAAACCATGTAAACCTATTCTGGTACAACCTCAAAATACAATTATGAACCTGAAAATGAGCATAATATGGGCACTTTAAACGCAGGTATAAGTAACTTTCAGCTCGGCCTACACCATGTGGTGCTCTTAAAGGATTCAATTGTGTAAACAAGCGATCGTAGCTTAGTAAAAAAGATCCTTACAAGTCCAAAAGCAACTGGGAAATGCAATAGTATCAAGTGAGAAAGTTTTCTACTGCGGTTAATCTTTTTGCTCTGTGGACCATTTAAAAGAATCTCCTGAAGCACCAGGTATATTGCAGAAATCTTCTTCATACACATAGACATACACACACACAAACACACAACACTAATATGCACCATACCCACAGCGTAGAGAAAGCACAGTTGACATAGAAGAGATTGAAGTGAAAATTGAATTGCTAAACCCTATTTGTCAGCGAAGAAAGAACAGAGGAGGCGGAAGTAAAAAAGAAGTGCAGCACCAGTCTGAGATTTGCTGAAATTCTTCTTCTCCTTGTCTTGTTTTAATTGCTTTTTGCTTCCTTTTATTCCTCCCACTGGCAGATAACAGTCACTTCTCCTACTTCTGCAATATTCTGAAATCTGTATCTCTGTAAAATGGCTGTTGCAGAGCAAAACTATGATGTTGATATATGTCATTTCAACTTTTCCCCGTGCATCCTACATATGTAAAATGCATCTCATTCTAAACGTTTGCTTTGTTTATTAAATGTCCTTTTTATGTACAAGAGTTAAGTGAAACACAGTAACTAGAGATGTTCTGAACGAACCCAAAGATTGGTATTGGGGCTGATCCAGGCATTTTTTAAAGGATTGTATCGGCTAAAATAAAGCCAATCTAAATGTGATCCTTACCAACCTCCACTGTGTTTTCGTCCCCCCTCATCCTCATCCTGCAAATGTTGCAGCCTCGATCTACTGCCAGCCTGTGAGCCTTCTGTGAGAATAGAATGTGTGAATGTATTTGTGCGCACTGGGATTGGAAAAATAACCTCTGACTCTGTCTTTCTCATGAGCGAAGACATTCAAGTAACAGCTTCTTTTAATTGTTAAAATGACAAACTTTTTTTTCTGTTCTCTCTGCAAGCCGGAGTCGGTACTCAGCTAAATATCTTTTGTGAGGGAAGAACCACCACTGTATTACAACCATACAATGTCACGTTAGTTTCAGGAGTGGTATTCTCCGAGTTAAACCATTATTTATATCATATCAATAATTCAAGCTCATCAAGTAGATTGTTTTGAAATAGGACCTTCAGTATTTAGATCAAGTATTGGATCAGAAACCTGCAGATCAATGTTAACTTAACGCTAAAGGACTTCATGATCTGGACCAAAAAAACTTGATCGGGACACCCAACTACTAACAGTAAATCAAAAAGAAATATTTTCAGCTGATGTCTGGGGATGTGATGATGCAACTGTACAAGAGTCCAACTGGAAAAAATGATAACAACTAAGGACCAGGTTGTAAAAACTGAATTTATTTTTATTCAATACACCGCACAGGGTGCGATTTAGATTTTTCTGCAGGATAGCGCTTCAAATTTTTCCTAAGCAACATCAGGTTGTCCTTTGTCTTTTGCTGTCAAAAGCACAATTTCAGCTGAGCAAATGGAAAAGACTAATTGCCCTCAGGACAAAGTAATAAGGATCCGTGCCATGCTGTTGTTCTGTGTATGGCACCGTTTTGCCCAAGGGCAACAAAGTCATCATTCAGCTGTGAACAGACAGCGTTATTAAAAATTTTGCTCAAACACACCAGGCCAGCTGATGAACCTGGTCATGGCTGAACGCCTGTGCAGAATCACAGCACATTTAAAGTCTGTTTCCTCCATTTGTGCATCCTCCACTTCAGTAGATGTGACATTTAAGATGAAAACAACCTGGTGACCAGCTGCCTGTGCAAAAATGAATCAAAAAAATTTGAAAATGCGTTGGTAGAGACATTTCATTTCACAGAATTGTGAGTTAGTTTGGACAGACTGTCTGCTGCTTCCAGAAAAGACAGGTACATGAAAACTCGGGTGTTTGTTGTGCAGACAGCGATAGCGTCAGGGTCTATTGATTTAGCAGCCAGCTCCAGTCATAATCAAAGCCTATCCCAGAGGCAGCGGCGTCACTGCTCCACTGCACTCCAATCATATTTGTGCTTGATCACATCCCAAAGAGCTTGTCACCTTAGTGTTTTGTGACACTTAAACCCAATAAATACACCCCAAACTTGTAAACTGGAAGTTGACCTTCTTCTCCTCAGGTAAACTGCAGGTTCCAGTGCCCTTTGAATGAGATGTTGTTTCACCCTGCCACCATGTAGCGCTTGTTAATACCATGCATGATCCTACTAAACAAAGAAGCATGAATCAAACCTCACCTGGTGTGGCCAATTTAAGTTTAGTAAGGACTTGTGGATTAAGTATCTCTAAGGGTATCATCTGGCAGTTTTACTGACTTCACGTGGATTTTCACACACATATTAAACCACAAGCAAGGCAAAGTAATCAACAGCATATTTGCGGCATCGCTGAACAGACACGACCCTGTTAGGCATCTGCAGCGAGCGGAGAGTGGAAGCAGGAATGTTTGCATTACATTGCCATGGGGTGAGCCAGGCCTGTGAATAAGCGGTGCCTTTGGGGATTCTTCAACTTACTAAGGACGTTGACAAAGATCCTAGACATGAAATCATGCGATAGCTCTACTTCAACCTCTAAAAATGATCTTGTGACCGCCCTGGTTAGTATGACAATCCTGAGAAAACAACTTCATTATGGGTTAAAATAACAGTGCACAAGGGAATGAGGCTTTGATGTGCTACGCAGTGAAGTTAAGTCGAAACTATATGATTAATTATTAAAGAGTGTTTTCTAGATGTTCTATAATTTTAAAGTGTTCAATTATGAATGTTTACTATGCAACTTTGCATTATACTGTAAACTATTAGGCCTTCACATTTAATATCCGCATGCCCTGGATGCATTCATTTCATTGCTGTTTGCCCAACTGTAAACATGAATACATGTCGTCTGGGGAAATGGAAGAAATACCTATATAGTGGAGGCTGAGAAAACTAGATTTGTTGAGAGTTAGCTCAAGCTGTCTGGAGTGTTCAGCATCAGTGCGCTTCAACCAATGGAAACTCCTAAGAGACAAAGCAGTATCTCTCTCCTGTCTATCCAACTGACCTCGACTGGCATTGTTTAGCTTCTGGTCGTCTTACAGTCTATCCTTCAGTCCTCTCTTCACTTGGCTTTTGTAATCCATTCTTTCACATTTATAATGCCTTGTCTCCAAATTTGCATGGTAGTGTATAGGCTTAAGAATAGACAAAGTTTCAGAGGTTACTCAAAGTTTTTCTCTATCTTAAGCATAAAGAAAGGTTTATTGTATTGTCTGGTGAGTCATGATTATGATTTGTTTTTGGTTGCAAAGTCTGATGTGATGTTTGTTGGACACTTGCAGTTTTTGTTCTTCAGCATGTTGGCTTAGAAAATATCAATGAAGCAGTGCCACAGCTCCGTAACATCGTTGTGAAATGGAGCATGTCACATACAGGCTTGACCCTGGACAAGTAATTGATTGATATATGGTCGGATGGATTAATGACAGACAGCATTACACCAGAGACTGGCTGGCAAAAAGACATCTCCGGTAAACTGTGTACGAATCGCTATTCTAGCCAACGTGGCCCTTCCTGTCAACCTGCATCTGGCTGGTGGGGAGAGTGATTGATGACAGCTGTCAGTCTGCTACCCGCTCTACCTCGTCACCCCCAGCTGGATGCAACTTCTGCCAAGGTAAGAGTCCATCTCCCTCTCCTGGCAGGTTTGACAGAGTAGAGCCACATTGAAACTAGGTCTCATCCACCCAGTCAACAACAGCTGCCCTGTCTTTCCCTTCAAAAACCCTGTGCCAGAGAACTGTGGAGAAGTGTGGGGGCTCGCAAGAATAATGTAGATATATTCTGATTGAAGTGATCAGTTTTCTAGGACAAATATCACATTTGGACATTCAGACATGCCCTAACAGCCACCACACTGTAGGGAGAAGCAAGCAACTAACTGGTGGTTTAGCTGCTGGAACTGTAGGAGCGAAAGTAAGACTGACAGAAAAAGAGAGAGGAAAAGTCAGACAGCCAATGTCAAATGAAAACCAGAGCTGCTGATCATTACACACCAAACGTGGTTTGGCTGTAAGTAAATCTGCCGGGATGACGACTGAAAGGCTTTGAATGCCATTAATTAATTAGTTTAAGTAAGATCACAGGCCTCAACAGCTACATCAAAGAAAGTAGCTTTACTTTCATTTTGCTAGCAGCGCCGGAGAACAGGATGCAGCAGTGTGTAAAGGTTATGGGTCCTTGCTAGTGGAGTTCAAACTTACAAAAGGCAGTTCCAGAAAAACATAGAAATCACCAATTTTGGCTATATATCAAGGCACAAATGTGTTGTATAGATTGCAGATGCACTGCATCTTTAATGAGGCACCAGAGGCTAGTGAAATCAACCCTGACCTGGATGGTAAGCATAAAAAAAGAAAAACATCTGTTTGGGTGTTAAATGAGGATAGATTTGGTGCATTTATATGACTCAGGAGGTCCTTGCTTATTTTGCATTTTATATAGCTTACTTTTAAAAAAAATGGAATCTTCATTTTCTCAGCAATTGCATTCCCAGTAGGAAGTGACATAAGCTCATTCTAATAACAATCTTTATCACATACCTTTAACATTTTGCAGGTATGAATCATGGCACTTGGTTTACCATCTGTTTTGTACCCGCATCGACCTCATCAGCCACACAAGTCCTTTGGCTGCCAGCTGCCCATTGGCTGAGAGCCACAGACACAAGCTCAGCATCTGCATGACAACATACGTTATACTGTATCATAGAAACTATTGTGACGACCCCTCCCAATCTGCCTGCCATTCTGCTCCTTTGTTTGCAGGTGCTGGGATTGGGGGGGTAGGTGGAGCTGGGAAGGTCGTCTGTATCTGGCCATCTGGGCGTGGCTTACAGAAGGCATAAAAGACTGCTCTCCTGGGAGTCTCACTCTCTCTCAGCTGGTCGTACTGCACCCATCCACCATTTTGTTCTTTGGTTTGTTGCACCTTACAGCACACATCACACCATTCATTCACACATCCACACATGGCAAACATGACTGATGTCTTCTACACTTACACACCCCAACATTACACTTATGTTGAGTTAAGTTGTGTTATTAGTCTATTTAGTTAAATAAACTACTTTTTGACTAATCTATCTGTGTGTGACCTCCCTTTTGTTACCGTCTGGCCAGCAGTCCTTTATGCCTTCTGTAAGCCACGCCCAGATGGCCAGGTACAGAAGACCCTCCCAGCTCCACCTACCCGCACACTCCCAGTACCTGCAAACAAAGGAGCAGAACATGACAGGCAGGCAGATTGGGAGGGGTCATCACACTATACACCTGAACATACTGATGCTATCTTCAGAGGTGTCAAAGTATTCACATTAGCCGCTTTCCGACCGGAGGGATTTTTGCAGTTCCTAGAACATAAAATTCCTAGAACCCTTTCTTTCTCGTGTTCCGACTGGACCAATTTGGGGATTTTTACTTAAAGTATAAAAGTAAAAGTAATGTAAGGGAAATATTTTCAAATTAGACGATGAGTTTTGGAAACAATTAGCTCGTGGTACTTGGGTGTGCAGAGCTTGCAGCGCATTCAAAAGGACTTGTTTTTGCATTCAACCATTTCGAAAAATTCTTCCAGGTACGGCCGGGGATGTAGAAGGGTTGGCTGGTCTTCCTGGCTACCAACCTCCTTGCTGGTGCTTTGTTGGGACATTTCGCTCGAGTTCTCTTGAGTCTCTGCCACGGACATCTTCGTACTAGGGTACATACGTCTGCTATTTCCTCCTGGAGTGTGACATGATTTGTGTCATGTGCAGTTGCGATGGATCGCCTACAAACCAATAGGGTGTCGGAATGGTATATGTTTATACTTCTCATCCAACCTCAATGAAATTCACTCTATCCGGATGGCGCAATTTATTTCTTTTTTTTTAACGATGACAAGCCAGAATGAAAACAAGCCGAACTGAAATAGGAGTAGCGAGGCTATTTTTAAAATGTAAGGAGTAGAAAGTACAGATAATTGCGTGAAAATGTAAGGAGTAGAAGTAAAAAGTCTGCTGTAAAATAATTATTCCAGTAAAGTATAGATACCCAAAATTTCTACTTAAGTAAGGTAATGAAGTATTTGTACTTCGTTACTTGACACCTCTGGCTATCTTCAGGAACCTTTCTTAGAGCACAATATGAGCATATAAGAGCAATGATATGAAGGTATCAGGTAGTGTCACTCAAGGGTTGTTGCTCGTAACTGTAATGCTTCAATGAACTTGATGATTCATGAAACTGATGATTGATGATGATCCATGAAACATCTCCATATACTCCATTCCTAACTGACTATAACAGAGCCAGACTACATCATGATTAATCTACCAGTCTATCAATAACTCATGACCTTCCAACTGTGTGCAGGCAAATTCAATTATGCAGACTTTTATATGTTCGCATGACATTAAGGAAACCTAACATGAAATAAATGTGTAAGGCATGTCTTCTTAAGTAGATCAAAAACAAGGAGGGCGCCCATCATGGCTTATTTATTTATTAACTATTGTAGGGCTCAAATGTGCCACAGTTGAACAAATGCAGAGGAAATGAACACTGTGTGGTGTATTTGAATGTTTACATCTATGTTTAACTGTTATACTCCAGCACCTACCTACTACATCTGTGTTTCCTCTTTTTACTCATCAACACAAATCATAAAAAAAAACACTGCAACAGTGAATAGTGGCCTATCCCTATTGATTCGGACTATTAAAGATTGACACTATTTTTCAGTTCTAATTTGATTCCATGAAATGAATTCCATGCACAGGCAGTGGTCAAATTTAAAAGAAGAGAGGAAAACCAAGTCTTTCTCTATTAAAGTTGTTCTTGTTTTCTTCTGGAGCAACCCTCGATTGAATATTCCTGGTGTAGCTTTACATTTATCAATTATTGAGTAAAACATAAAAAGTAATACTGTAGACCATTTTTTTTAACTACATTATTAACACCTCATCAGCTCCATCCTCAGATTGCTGATATTGAGATCAAAACTGTTCTTTGAATAGTTCCATTTCTTCTTCAACATGTTTAAGTGCTTGGCTTGCCATTATCAACACATCATGAGAGATAAAGCTTTGCAGGTAAGGAACAAGTGAAGCCCTGAGGGGCAAAATTATAGGCTTTCATTTTCCAGACGAATGATTATTCAAAATCCTCATATCTTAAGTTTGTCAGTTCAAGTGCTGTGTCATTTACAGTTAGAGATAGTGACAGTTATATTCCCTGTGATTCCAAACAGCCATACTCAGGGCAATCTAAAATTAACTGAGTATATCTATGTTTCATGAAGTCAAAACAAACTTGTACAGCTATTTATTTCAAGGCCTCCAGCCGTATTGCTCTATATATCTGAAGGTAAAATGAAGCAGATTCTTACTGGACCCGGTGGTTAGCAGCAGATATGGCTGGTTATATGTGCGTGTTCCCTCTGGTGACTTTTGTCGCAGGGGATTAAAAACATAAATATGGTCGGGGAATCCAATAACCATGTGCAGTGAAGGGTGAATATGCATCATCTACACCTCGCAAACACAAAATGTCAGCAAGCATAGCTGCAGCTGTAACCTTGACAATGACAATAAGGGCTATTAAAATGGAAATAATGATGGCTTTACCCCGCGGGATTACCATGTCTGATCTGTCTGTGCAACACTGTTGGAGTCATCAGTGAGTGGAATCATAAACTCTGTTACAATGTGATCATAATGCCATGGCAACCTGAGATTGATTACCTTGTAAACATAGTTGTGATATTCAGTTTCAACAAAGGCTTACAATGCTAACATGAGGTACAGAGGGACATGTAAACCTACACTACAACCCATACAGGATGAGCTTTTGTAGTGACCACGCTGAAGCTATATTTAGTTTCTGTGGACTACGTCATTAGATATATCAATAACATAACAATACATTTTAACAGGGGCAACCTCTATTTGAAAAAGTACTGTTTCAAAATGTGTCTAACAAAAGATATGAGTGGAATTTATACACCAATTTACCCAAAAAGTCCAACTCAATTGATAGTTGCTTAGTTCCGCTGGCTGTTTGCATTACCAATAACTTATTTCTTGTGGTTAATATTGTATTTATCTTCTGTTATGTTGCAGTGGCAATTTTACCGGACTGATGTTGTTTATCTCTAGCCAATGCAGCTAAGACACATAACATACATCATTTTAATCCAAAAAAACATTGCTGAAAGGTGTAGTTTGCTGATTTTGCTGCAAATTAATATGAATTTAGAATTGGTCTTGAGATAAATGAGAAAAATATTGCTAATTAATATAATGTAATGGTAAACCAGTTAACAAGACTGTTCTTTATAGCCTTTAATATGAAGCCTTTGATTTGATCAAGCCTAGGGTCTGCTCATCACTGAATTATAATTTTGGCCAATTTTTCCATGCAGGCCATGTGATCAATTTAAAATGGCTGCAGTGTGAATGAAGGGAACACCATTACTTTTAGGTAAACTCCTTCGCTGCTTAATGTCTATAAGTGATTTCTTTGTTTCGGCTCATGCTACTTGGTTAGCTGCTGACAGGATATTTTGACTTGGATTATAGAAACTGAAGCCAATGATCTGTGTGTGTATGTTTATGTGTGTGCATGTCCAGGATCATCTGCTAACAAACCAACTATGGCCCCTCTGAGTGGCAAGACAGATGAAATTCCTGCATCCTGCATCCGTTTCTGCGGTTTCCGAAATGCTGACCTCTGAGAAATGTACGCTTGCAATGACGTGCCCTGTGCCCAAATATAGGTCTGTTGAGGACAAGACTAAGAATGCATGACAGGGGATACAGAGGGCTCTTGGCAGACTCTTTGGTCAAATCAATACAAATGAAGATGTCTTTTTGAAATAGGGCAATGGGCCCCTGCTTCTTCCAGTTTTGGCTCCACTAACGGATCAATCTGACGGGGTTGTGAGAGAGGCAGGTCCACAAACACAAGTCACTTAAGCATAAAAACTGACGCTGACTGTGTTCCATCCCAGAGATTTGTCCATTTAATCGTGTCCTCCCTCACAGATCTTAGGTGATTGGACATAAAGCCTTCCCCTTTATACCTTATTATTTACACTCAGTATTTCTACTAGATCTCTCATGGCGGCAGGAAAGTAGGGTGTGTGTGTGTGTGTGTGTGTGTGTGTGTGTGTGTATGTGTGTGTGTGTGTGTGTGTGTGTGTGTGTGGGGGGGGATTTAAGTGCCAGTAGAACAAACAAAGACTGAATCCTGCTCATGTTTAATTAGGTGCATCAGCTTTAATGGCAGTAAATATTAAAGCTTACATCAGTTTGAATTTGGATTAGAGGTATTATCACGAGAGGGTGCACTGCGGTAATCAATGGGAAAATCAGTGTTGGAGGTAATTACAACTGCAACATATCACACAGTTTATGCTTTTATCTGTGAGAATTGCAGAGCTCACAGTTCATAATGGCATGTCATTGTCTCAGTTACAGTAAAAAAAAAAATGTCAGTTACTGTTCTAAGTTTCCCTATTAAAAGGAAGGAACACTTCTATTCTTAAATTAACTAATCAGTTTTTGTGGGCCAAACAAACATATCACATTCAATTCAATTCAATTCATTGCATCAGTTTACAGACTAACACTCCTCCACTGACATCCTTTGTATTTTAAATGGATAACAAGTGCAGGCAGTTTAATTTGTTGGCTCTTTACTAGATCATATTTGTTGTGGTGTTTTGTTCATGGTATGTGTGGGTGCTTTTATTTTAAGCTAGACAAGGAAAATTCCCCTCAGGGAGCAATGAAGTAAATTTTTATCTCATCTCATTATCAAACCTGAGTGAATTCATACAATATTGTGTCTTTACAGTGCCTTGCTAAAGTATTCGGCCCCCTTGAACGTTTCGACCTTTTGCCACATTTCAGGCCTCAAACATAAAGATATAAAACTGTAATTTTTTGTGAAGAATCAACAACAAGTGGGTCCCAATTATGAAGTGGAACGAAATTCATTGGCTATTTCAAACTTTTTTAACAAATAAAAAACTGAAAAAGTGGGCGTGCAAAATTATTCAGCCCCTTTACTTTCAGTGCAGCAAACTCTCTCCAGAAGTTCAGTGAGGATCTCTGAATGATCCAATGTTGACCTAAAATGACTAATGATGATAAATAGAATCCAGCTGTGTGTAATCAAGTCTCCGTATAAATGCACCTGCTCTGTGATAGTCTCAGAGGTCCGTGTAAAGCGCAGAGAGCATCATGAAGAACAAGGAACACACCAGGCAGGTCTGAGATACTGTTGTGGAGAAGTTTAAAGCCGGATTTGGATACAAAAAGATTTCCCAAGCTTTAAACATCCCAAGGAGCACTGTGCAAGCGATAATATTGAAATGGAAGGAGTATCAGACCACTACAAATCTACGAAGACCTGGCCGTCCCTCTAAACTTTCAGCTCATACAATGAGAAGACTGATCAGAGACGCAGCCAAGAGGCCCATGATCACTCTGGATGAACTGCAGAGATCTAACAGCTGAGGTGGGAGACTCTGTCCATAGGACAACAATCAGTCGTATACTGCACAAATCTGGCCTTTATGGAAGAGTGGCAAGAAGAAAGCCATTTCTTAAAGATATCCATAAAAAGTGTCGTTTAAAGTTTGCCAAAAGCCACCTGGGAGACACACCAAACATGTGGAAGAAGGTGCTGTGGTCAGATGAAACCAAAATCGAACTTTTTGGCAACAATGCAAAACGTTATGTTTGGCGTAAAAGCAACACAGCTCATCACCCTGAACACACCATCCCCACTGTCAAACATGGTGGTGGCAGCATCATGGTTTGGGCCTGCTTTTCTTCAGCAGGGACAGGGAAGATGGTTAAAATTGATGGGAAGATGGATGGAGCCAAATACAGGACCATTCTGGAAGAAAACCTGATGGAGTCTGCAAAAGACCTGAGACTGGGATGGAGATTTGTCTTCCAACAAGACAATGATCCAAAACATAAAGCAAAATCTACAATGGAATGGTTCACAAATAAACATATCCAGGTGTTAGAATGGCCAAGTCAAAGTCCAGAACTGAATCCATCGAGAATCTGTGGAAAGAACTGAAAACTGCTGTTCACAAATGCTCTCCATCCAACCTCACTGAGCTCGAGCTGTTTTGCAAGGAGGAATGGGCAAAAATGTCAGTCTCTCGATGTGCAAAACTGATAGAGACATACCCCAAGCGACTTACAGCTGTAATCGCAGCAAAAGGTGGCGCTACAAAGTATTAACTTAAGGGGGCTGAATAATTTTGCACGCCCAATATTTCAGTTTTTTATTTGTTTAAAAGGTTTGAAATATCCAATAAATTTCGTTCCACTTCATGATTGTGTCCCACTTGTTGTTGATTCTTCACAAAAAATTACAGTTTTATATCTTTATGTTTGAGGCCTGAAATGTGGCAAAAGGTCGAAAAGTTCAAGGGGGCCGAATACTTTCGCAAGGCACTGTATCTAGATGAAAAGAGAGTTTAGGATAATATGTTTAATAGGTATCAAACTGCAAAATGTACTGTATTATAATACAAAGAAAAAACTGCTATAGAAGCCACATTTCGAATCTGATTTAGTTTTGCAGCCAATCCACTACCTGATGTGTTATAAGGCTTGTCAGCTTGTCCTTGTGCCCACAGGAGACTGAAAAACATAATACTGCTTTAAGGTCCCACCTTACATGTCAAAAGTTAGTTTGCATCCAGTTTGAGCTTCTATCAGTGCAGTGTAGCAACTTTGAGAAAGCTTTAAGGTTTGGATGAGTTGGTGAAAAAAGTAACTGAATCCACATTTACGCTTACTGAACCAGCTAATTATTTTAAAGCGACACTAATGAAAATGTTCATATTTATGAGATTAAGTGACTAGATGTATGTGAAAGATTTTGCTTGCACAGTGATGAACTCAAAGAGAATTATTACCAAACTCTGCAGTTCCCATCAGTTCAAAAGAAACTTATTTAGGCTCATTATTTTGGTTTTTAGGACCACAAACTCAATTGAAATGTGTCTGCCAGATGTGTTAGTAGGCAGTTGTTTGCTAACATAGTAATTATGTTACTATTATTACATAATATTGACAATGGTGTGTTTCAGCCTTCTTCCGCTGCCCTAAAGTGGCCAAAACCATTAAATGTAGCTTTAAACTTGGGCTTGCTGAAATAATTGTTGCAATAAATAAGGCACGAGTAAATTTTTTGCTCAAATTTCAAAAATCCCCAACATTGTTGTATTTTATGACTAAATAGTGCTAAAGAAAAGCAGTTTACAATACAAAATTTTTTAAATTGTAGCTTTTCTTCTTAAAAAGTGTTCAGTACAGTGTGGATATATACAAAAGGTGTCATATCCTAGCTAAGACAGCAGTGCAAGAAGTTTTCCATTCTGACTGTAAGAGGCTACAGAAAATGTTCACTAGACAGTTTTCTTGGAGTGTAAGAGCAACACACAAATATAAAAATCAGTATTATCTCCTTTTTAAGCCCTTGTCAACTAGAGACAAGCAATACTCCATCAAGCTTCAGGGAATTGTAATACTCCCACACAGACTGTGCAGTATTGAATAACAGCCTGATTTAAGTGCCTATCACTGTCCTAATTGGTTTCCTCTGGCTCTGTGTCTACTCTCCTTTCTCAATCTCTCTCTAACGTTCTGACCATCTCTCTATCTGTCTTTCTCCCTGAGGCACTTACAGTACTTTCCTTCTTGGTCTTATATCTTGCTGGCTTGCTCTCCCTCCACAATGACTGTGATTAAAGTGTAGCCAGGTACCACTCACATTGATAAGTCCTCATTCAGCCATATTTTGAACACAGACCAGCATTATCCAACTGTATCAAGGGCATATTATATTTCGACGGCTGCTTTAATCACCACAGTTGATATCCGAATGTCCTGTATTGATTTTGTTAACAGGGATCTTAATGATTGAAACTGTGCTAGCAACGCCGAAGAAAAATATGTTCTGTGTTTTGATGTGTTTTAGTGTACTCTCTTTAAAGCTTTATTTTGGTAGCATTTCATTGCTAACATCAGCTATCAGGTTCCCAAAAATATGCAAGCTAATGTTAGTAAAGTATCAGTGCTATCATTATTCTGTATATTTTGTACGAGATTAATAGTGTAAGGCAATGTTTACAGCGTAGGAGAGAAGCAACGGAGGTTTGTGTTTTTAATATATTTCTCTGAGCAGTATGAACAATGTCAATGAAACCAAAATTAGCTCTTAGTATCTCCATCGTTTACACGCAGCTGTTCTAGCTGTAGCTAGTCTGTGTTACAACTGCACATGATATGAGTTGTCTACCAGGGAAATCACAACAAATACTGTATGATTACATTTATGTTACAAGGTAGACAATCCTTTTTCATCATTGACGCAATGAAAGCAGAGGTGTCAAGTAACGAAGTACAAATACTTCGTTACCTTACTTAAGTAGAAATTTTGGGTATCTATACTTTACTGGAGTAATTATTTTACAGCATACTTTTTACTTCTACTCCTTACATTTTCACGCAATTATCTGTACTTTCTACTCCTTACATTTTAAAAATAGCCTCGTTACTCACATTTCAGTTCGGCTTGTTTTCATTCCGGCTTGTCATTGTTCAAAAACAAAAAAAAACAAAAAAAACTATCCCGATCGCTCCATCCGGAGAGAGTGAATGTGATTGTGGTTGGATGAGAAGTATAAACATATACCATTCCGACACCCTATTGGTTTGTACGCGATCAATCGCACCTGCACAGACCCGGTGCTAATACGGCACCGGTGCCTTAACGACCGTTATCTACCGGACCGAATAGCAACGCGGATTCCGTTGCCTTATTTAGGTGCCACTTAAATAACTGCGCTTCTCTCTGATGCTCCGAAAACGGACGTTAGAGGGAACTGAAACATCGCCGCACGGGACGCTAGTTAACACTACAGTTGGCAGCAGGTAACGTTAGCCTAGCGTTAGCTAGCAGCTGGAGTAAACACGGTTAAAATTCTGAGAGCTAAACGGTGTAAAAGTGTGTCTGTATTTCACTGGAGAGGATTCTAACAACAGACTGTAGCTGCCCTTGTCTGAAAAACACAGAAGAGATGTGTCACCTTTTTCAGCCCTTCTGAGTCTGCAGGTATGATTTTAATATAACCTTAGCTATTATAGTCATTATGGCCTTTAGAAAAATGTTTTTTGTGGAAGTGGGGTTTTGTCCCCACGTTTTGGGGTTAAGCTTTTGTCCTTAATGGCATTACATCAGGGGTTTTCAATGTTTTTTTAAGCCAAGGACCCCTTAACTTAAAGTGAGATGTAGCAGGGACCCCCTATTACATATTGTATGAAATTAAGTTGCATATTAAACTGGGCCTACAATAACTGTTAGGGCAACCTGAAGCCTTCTTACATACCCTTTTTTCATAAGCTATTAAAATATTAATGTTGGCATTATTTTATAAATCATATTTGAATGTTACATATGTGGCACAGTAAATCTAGGATTAACTGTATCTGTGGGCTGATATCTTAGTGACTACCTAACCTATAGGCCAGTAAGCCTATCATCAGTGGGAATTTATATTTGCTAATAATATATTGGAGTTATGTTAAGGCATTTTCATTTTTTTTTCTTTTTAAAGACTCAAAAATTTACAATAATTTGGAGGCCCCCCTGCAATGACTCTGAGGACCTCCTGTTGAAGATCTCTGCCTTACATTACTTTTACTTTTATACTTTAAGTAGTTTTGAAACCAGTACTTTTACACTTTTACTTAAGTAAAAAGCTTGAGTTGATACTTCAACTTCTACAAAAGTATTTTCAAACCCTAGTATCTGTACTTCTACTTGAGTAATGAATGTGAATACTTTTGACACCTCTGAAGGAAAGGTATCCTAGACGTCGTTCTAGTGTTATGCACAACCATGCTATAGTTAGCCAAGCAACTATAAAACTTTGAATTTACACAAATAGGCAGAATTACCTTTTGAAGAGAAAGCATGCAACTTTGGCGTTCCTTTTTAAAATCCTTTCTCCTAATAAGCTCTTTCCATCTTGGAAAAGCCACTCCAATATTATCTTGTTGCTTTGCCTGTCACGTTGTCGTTTTAATTCTCTTTTTAATTTCCTTGGCGACTCCGTTACATGTCCTCGAGAATAGGCGTGATACTACGTCTTCAACAGGCTTTCAAATCTGCCGGCAGTGAGTCGCGAGTAATCTTCTCCCCCTCCCTGGCATCCGTCACAGTGCCACTGAGTGTAAAAGCGCGAAAGGCGGAGGTATGTCCCTCTTTGGCTAATGTATTTTAAAGATGGAGGCGCAAAATGGCGGCTGTCATTCGAGCTACTCGCTCGTTTGTATTCTGAATGATTCTAAATGGCAGATTCTACTCGTACGAGAATACTTTGATTAGTTGGTGGAAGTAATTACACATGAATGAGCACAAATTTGTGAAAGAACAAAGTTTTTTTTGCTAAGAATCAACTCAAAAACTTACACAATGGAGCTTTAAAATATGAGTTTGACACAGTGACCAAATCAGTATGTAGCCTACATGAATTAAATGCACATGCATTATAACTATAGTTCCTGTGGTAAGATTTTATCCTTTTGACACAATGTGTCACTTCTGTGTGGGTAGAAAAGGTGACAGTAACATTGTATCATTTTCTGGGTGCATGGATATATTTTATTAAAATAAAACATTGGCATATCTGAATTGATTTCCCTGGCCACATGCAGTACAATGCCTGTAAATGTATATGGCTTACAAGACAAGACAAGAATGTATTCCCTCTGAAAATAAGAAACATTGTCATATCTTACATATACATATGCCAATACCTAAATTAAAGTATGATGGTGTGTGTAACATTAGTGCATAGCAGGAGACATTGTACAGGGCCACCAGGGCCTCACATGCAGTTCAAGAGGGCAACATCCACTGCGTGTGTAAAAAAGTGTAAAAAAACATCCTGTGTCCCAAAAGTCAGTCTGCCCTTCATAAGGGAACAGAAATAGTAACTACAGCAGGCTAAGTCATAATAACCTGAGGTACGTTGTAAATATTAACATACATTTCTCAGCTATTACTTCTATATTTTTTCATCGTAGCTTTAGCATTTCTGTCACTGGTGGAACCCTAAGGGGCTTATGTGCATTTGCAACCCAATGGACTGATTGTGTTCTCACAATGGTTCTTTTTTTATGATATTTTTGGGGCATTTTAGGCCTTTCATTTATAAGGAAAGCTGAAGACATGAAAGGGGAGAGAGAGAGGGGGGGAATGACATGCAGCAAAGGGCCATGGTTGGAGTTGAACCCACGCCCGCTGCTTTGAGGAGTAAACCTCTGTATATGGGCGCGCGCTCTACCAGGTGAGCTACCCAGGCCCCCCAATGGTTCTTTTTACTGTGTATCTGTACCATAGACTGTTATTTACAGTCAATGGTCTGTTTGAAATATATACTGATATATATATATATATATATATATATATATATATATATATATATATATATATATATATATATATATATAATTAGAGTTCCAACTAACAGCTTTCAATATTGATTCATCTGTTAATTTCTGACAATTAAATGTCAGAAAATAGTAGAAATTGCCCATCACAATTTCCCAGAGCCCCGTCTTCAAATGTCTTGTTTTGTCTAACAGTCCAACGGCCAAAACTTAAAACAGCACATATTTACAGTATGTCAAAGCCATGGGATTTTTGGCACTGTAAACTATAACTATAAACAACTATAATAGTTGCTTTACAGTTGCTACTTAGAACTATAGCATGCCAAATGCAATCAAAGAATAAATATACTAACATTTTCTTATGTTGTAAGCTTCTAACCACAAACTTTATGTTGTTAAACCTATTTTAAAATGAACTGCTGCTCCAGATAACAAAATAATGAATGTGTTAATAAAGTATGTTATGTCCACATGCTAATAGAGGATTCCAGTTCTTCCTGTGGGTATCAGGTGATTGACAGGAAGTAGAGCATAACATAATGTGTGCAATGATGTAAAAATGCTCAAGCACAATAAAACAGCACACATAGACAGCCAAAAACCCAAATTTAGGCTTAGTGTTTGCTGTGATGGATTATTTCACTCCGGTGGAAGTTGTTTTTGTTACTGTTCATACTGTACAAGAATGAATGGCAGCAAAAACAAGCTCTGCCACATCCAGACGAATATATGCAGGTGACAACAGGGAAAATAAGGACATGAGCAGCCTCTCACAAACTTAGTATCATACTATAGTAACCATACTAGTAATATTAGGAAATAATAAAGAGGAAAAATAACATGCATAAAACAATGCATATTAATGGATATTAAGATGTAATGTAAAACCACCACATACTAAACAAAACTGTGCGAGATTTATTATTAAATAGTAAAAAAAATTGAATATGCCATGGGTACTGTGTGGAAAATAAGAGCATATATTATTTTTGCAAGAAAAGTCATTGTTTAAACATTGCCATTGTAGCAGTAACACTTAGTGATGCCATGCCTTTTCAGATAGATGATCTTTCTTGCCACTGTCTTTTTAAGTGTGTATGCACTTGTCCTATTGTAAGATGTTTGGTGGACTTTTAAATAATTGCAGATCCTAAGTACCTCGTCTTTACATATTTCATTGAAGTGAGGTTTCCTAACATTGGTAAGAACAGATCCATAGTAGTTTTAGAGACTGCACAAAAGATCTCAATGGCAGTGATGACAAATAAGAATGCTTTGTTGTAGCCTTGCAGACAAACAATTATGTAGCCTAAATCCAGGGGTAGACTGGTACATAAAAGCAGTAACACCACAGGTGTAACCAATCGGTGGCCAGGTTGCGACAAATCTTGCTGTATTTTGCGTTTGTATTTTTGTATATTGCTTTTTTACGCAATTAATTGGTTATATAGCCTAAAATACTAATGGCTAAATGTCAATGAAAGGGTAAAGTGCATCAGTTCAAAATGATGGCCTGAATCAATGCCTCTGCTGAATACCGTAGGCTACATAAACGAATGCCAACACACAGCTCAAAATGGATGCAAAACTGAACAGATTCCCGCAAAAGATGCAAGATGAGTGGAGGTTGTAATCTGCGTCTAGCAATGAATACAGACATTCAGCAAAAGAATTCATACACTTCAATTTACAACTATTTTGCCATGTGTAAAGACACTTAAATGGCAGCCTGCATCTATGATGGAGAGGTTTCCAGCAGTGCTGTCAGCCATGAATATGATTGTATTTTATGTAGCAGCCAAAACACTATCTTCACATTGAAACGTGGCAGATAAAATGGGATTACCCATGATCACTTCACATTATGGTCAAGTAAAGTCATCCTCAACTCTGTGTGAGGATCTCCTGATGGCTTTACCATCCATATCTACCTATAACCTAGTATTGGGCCTTCATGTCAGATTTATTACATAATCACAAAATACTGTATTGAACACTGATCTCTCAAGTTCTCCTACCTAGTTGTTACATGTTTAAAGTAAAAAGTGGCATTAAAGGATGAATCTGGTTCATTTGGGAGATAAAATCAAGAGGAACGGTAAAATAAGTATCAAAACATAGAGCATATTAAGACTTTGAAAATAAAAAAGTCGAATGGAGTTTTCATTTAAATTTTCATATTGTTATTAAAATTCATTATGTTTTTAATGTCATATAATGCCTATACACAGATGTGAAAATGAAAATTGGATTATTGTATTTTTTATTTACATTTTGACTCAAAAAACACATGCACTGGTGGAAAATGATAATCAGAATATTGACATTTATTTATTGATGAGGAAGAATAATGCTACTGTGGAATTACATTTTCATTTTCAAGTTAACATTATCATTTGAATAAAGTCCCCTATAGGCTTCCATGAAAACTCTCCATTGTGGTCAACTTTGACCTACTGCACTTGCCTTAGTTGTGCATGCATACAGTTTTCCTCTGCAATGAATGATTATTATTGACATTTTGGATATTCTCACTTTTTTATTTAATCTCCAGACAAAGTAATTAATCTGGCTAAAGCTATTCACAATCTTACAACAATCAGATTGTGTCACTGCTCGTGCTTCTTTCGACTTTGTTGTAGCAATGCTACAGCAATAATCTTTGGTGTGAACAATGGTATAACAGTAACACTTTATAATAACCATCGTTAATAAATGGTAAATTGATAGTTAATTAAACTTAAATTAATAGTTATTTTACTGTTAACTAACAACAAATTGATAATTAATAATGTTTTAATAAAGACTTTGTAAAGCATCTATAAACATTATTTATATAGCTATTATCAGTGTTCAAATAATAAAATAATCATCTCTTTTATAGATCGCCAAATAAAGATCTAATTTTACTTGATGCTTTATAAACCATTTATTAATCATTACCTTATTATTATAAGGATTAGTTGCAACTTTATAATAGCCATTCAAATAATGTTTATAGACAATTTACAAAACAATTATTAACCACTGACAAAGTATTACCTATCTATCTGAAGTTATAAAGTTATTATTGTACATGACACTAAACTAATGATAAAATAACATTAATTATAACATTACTAATAATGAGGGAACATTATAAATCACCATTTCATTGTCTTTTAACAGTAAAATACCTAAAGTTTAATTAAAGTGATGGTTCGGAGTAATTTCACCCTAGGGTCCTTTGCACCATGATCTCGAGCCAAACACCCCCCCAGAAGCTTTTTTCACCTGGGTCGAACATTGGGAGCGTTAGCGTAGCGTAGCGTTATCAGCTGAATAGCTTAGCGCAGAGGCTAATGGATCCGAAGTGTCTCTTAACATTACCCCACTAATAATGCCCGAAATGATACCAAACGTCTACAGTAGTACAAATAGGTTATGCACTCATAAAACGATGGATTGTAAAATTTGTAAGTACACCAGAAGTTTATGTAAATAACACTTGCCTGCTGGCTTCTGCTCTCTGCTGCTGCTGCTGCTGTTACTACCGGGCAGTAAGAGTGCTTAGGGACATCTACAAATTACAACACCGAAAAGAGATGCAACAAAAATATTTATTAATTTAATGATTAAATAAGGTAATGTCTCCAAACTTACCTCAATTATTACTTGTCTCCTGCTAGTTATACTACAGCACTTACTTTAAAAAATAAGTTAAATTAAAAAATATTTTTGTTGCATCTCTTTTCGGTGTTGTAATTTGTAGATGTCCCTAAGCACTCGTCTTACAGCAGCAACAACAACAGCAGAGAGCAGAAGCCAGCAGGCAAGTGTTATTTACATAACCTTCTGGTGTACTTTACAAACTTTACAATCCATCGTTTTATGAGTGCATAACCTATATATATACTAGTGTAGACCTTTGGTATCATTTCGGGCATTATTAGTGGGGTAATGTTAAGAGACACTTCGGATCAATTAGCCTCTGCGCTAAGCTATTCAGCGGCTAAGGCTACTCTACGCTAACTCTCCCAATGTTAGACCCAGGTGAAAAAAGCTTCTGGGGGGGGTGTTTGGCTCGAGGTCATGGTGCAAAGGACCCTAGGGTGAAATTACTCCGAACCATCACTTTAACTATCAATTTACCATTTATTAGTGATGGTTATTATAAAGTGTTACCCAATATTATTATTATCACAACAATTTACAACAAAATAAAACACAATGTGAAAGGAGTCGCTCATAGTGATGAACCTACAGAGAATTATCACCCAAACTCAATCAATCAACCCAAATCTCCCCCTCGGAACAAGTTTCAGCTCATTGTGGAGCATTTAGTAGCTAAAGAGCCAGAGACTCCCTCACAAGTCTATAGAGACTAAAAACAGAGCTAAAACAGCATAAATACTAGACTTACTTACCAAATGAATGATTATATTGCTCTGTAACTGCTGGATGTGTAAATATTAACTCAAAAGGTGATGTTATGTCAATGTTGTTTTTACAACTTTTCTGCGTTTCTGCTGCCTCCAAGTGGCCAAATATATTTAGCAATTGCAGGTTTAAGTTATCCTAGTCTCGCTTTGCCAGACCCTCCTCCAAAGCACGCTGAAGGAGGGTCTGGTTACTCCACATAGCATTCGGGAATGGGAGGAAAACGTGCTCTGGTTTATTGGCATTTCTTTAAACCAATCACAATTGTCTTGCTGTGGTGCCGCTGCAAAATAGCCTCAGAAGGAACTTGTGTGCAGTTAAAAGTTGTTTTAGTCGTGCAACAGAAAACTCAGATTGGACAGATAGTCTAGCTAGCTGTCTGGATTTACCCTGCAGAGATCTGAGAAGAGGTTAATCATAGTTAGGTTTGGGCATCAAGAACCGATTCCTACTTGGAATCGATTCAAAAATTGCAATTCCAGTGGAATCGTTTCTTTATTGGAATTGTTTGGAGGATTTGGTTTCAAATCTGATCATGGGTTCCAAATTTAACATACGCAAGTTTTGGTTTCCGTAGCGTCCAGGCACTTGTTGTGTTGCAGCCTTGGAGCACAATAAGCGGCGCTCTAGTGTGGCTTTACGTTGAAAAAGCCCGGGAAAACTGCAACCCACCATTGAATCAAAATAAAACTTTCCTCTTATTTGTGAAATAAGCATGTGACCCGTTTCAACTCCACCCCTCAAAGAATCGGAATCGAGAATCGATAAGAACCGGAATCGAAAGGAAGAATCGGAATTGGAATCAGAATTGTTAAAATCTAAATGATGCCCAATCCTAATCATAGTCCTCATAAATCGACCAGAGTTTTAAATGCCAACGCAAAGGAAGCCCAAGACAACGGATATCCGGCCTAAATGAGTAAAATCCGGCGGATTTTCCGGCGCCAATGGAGCAATCCTGGAAGTGGAACGTCAAGGATATAGACTAAAGTTATCCTGACTTAGACAACCTCTATTGGTGAGAAGATCTCCAACCTTGTGGTGGCAAATGACATTACAGTAATTATAATGTGACAACTTTATGACAAAGATTAAGCCAGCTCTTTGTAGCAGCAATGAATTATCAATTGGGAGTTATACTGTATATCACGATATATAAGAATGTGTTAATACTTGTCTGTCATATATCTAGGTAAAAGTTTGATAAGAAGTTTTGAAAGCCAGAATCCTGCTGAACCTAAGCAGAAATATTGTCATTACTTTGTCACTCAGACATTACAATCTGGTTACTGCACTTTCATTAATTTATTCATTTAAGAATGATGTTTCCTAAGTAAGGTTCCAAGGCTTTCAAACTCAAATTTACTTTCTATCATGGAGAAGATGTATGATGGAAATGTGTCTCAAATGGTTTACTTCTTTGTTCCCACAGAGCTGAATATGGAGATGCAGCATGTTGTTGTTGTTGTTCACACACTAGAATCAGGCTTTGACTCAAAAGGACAATCTCCTTGAGACTAAAAGATGGCAGTTCTGCTTTTTTCAGTCTTTTTGAGGTGTGAAAGAAAAGTGCAATCTGTTTCAGTGATTACCAGCTGACTCACAACAAACTGCCAACACTGAAGTGCTGGTGGTGTCTTACCTCCATTTTACTGGAGCCTTTTCTCCAAAATGTCTTGTGGCATCTTTAAACGAGGAAAAATAAACACCCAGGTCTGTTTTGTCACAGGACATTTTGTCTATTACTGTACGGTACATACAGAAAAACATGTAATACTCAACTAATTTCTCCATGAAACGGCTTAATAATGTTTACATGAGCTGTAGGAATGAGATGATGTTAAATTCTTGTGAAACCACCTGTCATGTCAGGGAAATGGCATATTTGTGGTTTTATTCCCAAGCGCAAAAGAAACCCTAATATGTATTTATATTTAAAATCTAAAAATGTGGAATATAATTGAAACTACTACTGAACCAAGTACACTTCCTAAACCAACAAAACCCAGAATAATGGCCAGGTTTGATGTATTCCACCTTAAGAAAACGATGTGATTCAGGGAAACGGCTGTTCTCACTGTAGCATTTCTTCTGTGAAAGTCCCAGGTCCGTGTAGGAAAAGTCACTTGTCATGCTTTGGGACCAGATATTTAATTCAGCTGAGTGGATGAGAGGCTCGAAAATTTGTCATTTACATATTAATTTGCATGTCACAGTAGATCTGTTTCAGTGTGATTTTGTTAAGCTGCAGTGTCTCTGGTGTCTCAGCACACATTGTTAAATGTGAATGTCACTGCCTGTTGGTAAAGGACCTTCGTAAAATGTGTTTCATCATTAGGTCACTTCAGGAGCAGTGCCGACTCCTGTTTATTGGTTTATTGTTCTTTCATCAATCCATTCATTGAGGAATGTTGTCTACTTTCACATGGAGGTCAGAAGTAAAACTGAGGTACAGGACAGCTCCTGAGAAGCTGGTGGAGATTCAATTCACAACTTAAGGACACAGGGATGGGAATCACCAGAGGCCTCACAATACAATATCATCACGATATTATTGCGATTTTAATATTCTGCGATATATTGCAATTTATTACCTTTTTTCCAACCACAAAAGGAAACTTTGTCAACCCTTTTATTTAAAAAGATACATTTCTATGTTTGTTCATCTCACTGACCAACACATATATAATAATAGATCGATACTTGGCGTCTGTGTATCGATACGGTATTGCCACGGAAATTATCGCGATACTATGCTGTATAGATTTTTTCCTCCACCCCTATTCAGCAGCAGTGTTGATTCTTGCTGTCACTCATGCTTCAACCTAAACTGGGTAAACCCAGCCCGAGCTGCCGGCAATTTGATTTCGCCCTGCAGCTCAGGCTGGAAACTTGTACGTTTATCTATCCTGCTTCCGTTACAGTTTTGCGGGGACCAACCACAAACTAGCTTATCCACCTGCCGCGCTATTGGCAGGTTTAACATGATGACGATAAGAGAAGCAACCAAGCAGCTTCTTGTTTACATTCAGCCACCGAAGTTCAGCAACCCGTTGATGCCACTGTCGCTGCTACGTCACCCGGATTGTTGGTCTGATTGGTTGAAGGACTATCCAATTGCGTACAGAGTCATTTAAACTATGCCCATTGATCACGCCTCTTGGGCAGTTGAAAATACAGAGCAGCCTCCCCAGACTAATCTTAAAAGATTGAGCTTGGTCTGGTTATAGCCAGACTAGCTTCAACCTGAAATAGTATCATAATTAAGGTGTGTATGATTCACTATAACACTATAACACACAGAACTTAAAGAAATAACTCCAGTATATAAATGTTTACCACTTTAGAGCATATCATTGCGTCTTTTAGCTTGTTGTTTTGGTTTTACAGCACGTTCGGTGACTGCTTTAATGGACCCTGTTTCAGTCAGCTGGAGGCGGATGTTTTTTTTTTTTTAACATTTGTAGGCTAAAGCTTAGCACCCAATGACAGACAAGTACAGTTAGCAAGTAGCTCATGGAGAAAGTCAAACATCCAACAAGCTCAAGGCCCACAACTTTAATGTTTCTTAATTTCTGCATAACGTTTTGAGGTATATTGTGTTATTTTTGTGAAATATAATTGAAAGACTTTTCATGTAGGCTTTTCCTGTAGTTTTAAGTTTTAGTGGCTCAAATTGTAATTATACAAAAAGTAATTTAAGTGTAGTTGCCATGGTCAATTTTTTTTCTTCCTTTTGAGGGCTTTTCCTACATCAACAGATTAATTTTGTTTTCCAAGTTTAGAAAATCAAACAGTTGTCAAATGAGTAGTTTGCCATTTGTTAAAGCAACAAGGCTTTGTATATAGATTCTGAAAGGCCATGAGTCTTATAGAGGGTATGGATCTTGTGGTGAGCTGTTGAGCTATCTCCATCAGGTTAAGTGCTTAAACTCCTGACAGTCTGACTGCAAATGAGGTCTGTGAGATCCCATGAGCTGTGGTGTGACAAACTCTCTCAGCTCAGCCAAGGGCGGGGCTAGAAGGGGGGCACAAGGTGGCACCGCCCCCTTGATGATATGATTGGTACCCCCCAATCTACTGGGCTGTCAATCTGTCAAATGTAATTTCCATTGGATCAGAGTACTGTCACTTGGCTGCCTGTTCTGCCAATTTTCCCAGCCCTTGTCACATGACCAATTAATGTTTCCATGATGACTATCGAAAATTCTGATAATGGAATTTTTTTTTTAAAGTGGCAGACTGAGCCAATAGTATAGGAAATGTGTATTGTATTCGGATATATAATTTATTTAAAATGAAAACAAGTGAAATTAATAATGAATGTGATGTTTTATTTAGAATTACATTGTGTTGTTCTATCCTATCCAATATTTCCTATATTTCTAAACAGATTTTCTATGCTGTATTCTGATAAAATGTCAGAATGTGGGGCTCTGCTGATTACGACATACAGGTATTGAGCTTTAAGCAACAGCTTCCCCTTCAGAGCATGGTTAGCTCTGAAATTTGTCACCAAGAATGTAGGAGGAAGTAAGGCCAATTAGTGTTACGACTATTGAACTCCACTGTTCAGACGTGCCCTAAGGGGGAATGTGGACTGCAATATTCTTCTCTCCCTCCTGAAACAGAGCAGACAGCCATGGATATCTGAACACATACTACATCTTTCTACTGACCACACTGTGTTAGACAGATGGGAGGCTAATCTGTGTGCAGACTGAGTCTTCAGTCTTTTTCTTATTGTGGGCCTGTTTTCATAACTGTAGTTGTGCTCAGATTCATGTGATTTTTAGAAGTTATGTGTGTGTAGATCCCTTAACACATACCAACTACTGTAGATGTCATTACCTCTGGAATATGCTATCAAGTGCAGTTAAATTCAAAATTTTCTCAGATGAAAGATGCACTTTTATAGAGAAAAATGCCACTAAATGCACACATCATTTAAAGTTCTAATTCATTTGAATAATGTTATTGTGTGTGTAAACTGGACCATTTTTTTTTTAGCCAAACTCTTATATGGATGAGGATAAAATAAGTCATTCGGTTTGAATAGTATCATTCTGTTTCATGAGAAGCAGGTGTCATTTGTGATGGCGATGGCTAGGTAAACTTTTTCTGTGTTATGTCAAATATATATTTGATGATGTGTCATGTATATATGTTTCTACTTTCATATGTGTCAGGGGTTTTGCAGGTTTGGACCCCAAATGTACAGACAGCAGCAGGCAGGATACATGAAATAAAGATCAAACTATTTATTCTCCAAACAAGGAATACAAACTGGACCACTAGGACAGGCTGGACATGTGCAGCAACGCATGGAATCACAACAAACAAACTGACAAAGAACAGACAGGTAAAAATACACATGGAGCTAATCACATGACAAGGCACAGCTGGAGTGGGCAGGGAACAGGATTAAAGTGGGAAGCACTGATTGGGTAACCAGACAACGAGGACTGGCAACACAAAGGCAGGCTGACGAGGCTAGACACAAAACAGGTGTCCAAGGATAGACATGCTGGCAGGGCATACACATAAGGAACACAGAGCAATCACTGAAAACTCAACATGACACATTGAATGAAACAAGGAACATGAACAGGAAAGAAACCTTCAAGAAATAATCACTGGAATAAAGGCGACTAAAGACATACCGTCACACTGACACAAAAAGTCAGAAGGCCACTCGCCACAGAGCAGGTCTGTGACAATATGAGTGTTTCAAGAGTATCTGGACCAAACATAGAATAACTTTAACATTGCAGTACAATACATATATAAATGTAAAAAAAAAAAATTAAGATTAGCAAAGCCTCTCAGTACACTGCACTTTATGTATTTTAGAGTATAAAAACTCTTTGTCATTGTTTTCATCCTTAATGAGCCAGGGATGACCCAAATGGATTTTATATCCTACTAGCTGTAAATATCAAACCACTGTTTCAGTTCCTAATATCAGAGCAGTTCAGACGCACAAGCTGCTCCTCCTGAGATACTTGTTATGCTGCCAGCGGTACCTGCCCTCATACGTCCTTTTATTTTTCTGTCTCCTTGTGTCTCGTTCCCCCCCCCTCTCTCTCTCTCTCTCTCTCTCTCTCTCTCTCTCTCTCTCTCTCTCTCTCTCATTCTCCCTCCAGCTTAAAGCTGAGAATGTATTGTGTCTCTCTGAGCACCTCTCTAACATAATTCTCCCAAACATTATCTCTGCTATCTACTAGTATTTGCCTGATTTATCAATCAAATGCCTTTCTGAGAATCAATACTATAAATATCATTAGCTTCAGGTTATTGCAAACCACCACGGCTACAATTTGAAATCTATTCATGTGTTGTTGTCAGTAACATCAATCTATCTGTATTTATGAATGAACAATTGTTTTTTTGTTGTCTTATATCTGTTGTAGCTGTAGCCTTCATATGTGAAATTAAAGTATCCTGCCTCCTCGGTATACTTTTTACCACCTGCTGCATGGCAGGGGTTTGTTTTCAGTCTCAATAGAAAGAAAAAAATCTTTTTCACTACAGCAACATTTATTGTGCAGTAATGGATTGTGGGTGCAGGCTGACAAGGATGGAGCTGCAATCACTTTCAAAGCTGAAAAGAATCGTGTGAGCTTATGTGACTTTGAATTTAATGTGCTGGGACAAGCTTTGCAAAAATCTAGGTGGAGTGAGAATGGTGCAGATAGATGAGTGGAAAAAACCTTAAGCCTTTATTACATCAAATTTTATTCTGTGCACTCACTGGCATTCAGACATTAGAGCCTTTGAAAAACTCTTTGAATTTCTGCATAGGTGTATGCTTGTGTACATACGACTGCACAGACGTAGCTATTTTATCACCATTTGCAAACAAGATCTGCTTTTGAGGGATGTAAAATAAGTATAGTCAACAGGGCAGTACTAAAACTAAGCAAGCAATACTACTTTGCAGTCATTAGAAAGTAAAACAAGTTCTCCACAGTCATAGCATCTGGATAGGTATTGAAATAGGAGACCTGTGTAGCGCTGTTTGACATGTCTACAGTGGAAAGCAGAATGCCAAGTTAATAACAATCCAGTTAAAACTAAAATACACAAAACAACTATGGAGTGCAGATTCTTTCACTCCATTCTCAGAAGAGAAATAATGATCCTCCTCTTTCCCTCTCCACCTCCTCTTAATAGTCTTTCAAGTCCTTCTTTAGAGATCGCAAAGCAAGGAGAGCAGATTAACAGAGGAATTATTAACTAGTTTTACTTTGAGCAGAAACCATGTCCATTTGTCTCTGGCTTGGTTTTATCAAGTGCAAAAGTCCAGCAATTATTATTCCTCGGGCCTTAGGGATATCGGTAGAAGTAGGCTTCTGTAATCCTTGCTATTGCGCGATGGGAGTGGTTTCTCGTTATATTCACACCAGTTTACATTAGAATTTCACTGCTCATGTTCATGGAGGCCAGTAAGATCAATGCATTTTGAAAACCTCTGCATGGAGAAACTCAGTCGGAGACATCAGTCTGAAGGGTTTAGCATCTGGTCACGTCAGAAGTGCTATTGATGTTGTTCAAGTCCAACTTTGTCATTACTGTCCAGTTTTTTAATTATTCCTCCTCTATATTAAATGTCACCTCTTTGTATTGACTGGTTATTTCAAGCTTGAAATGCTGGCTCCAGAAGGCTCCATATGAGCATTCATAACTGTGCCCAAGATGCAGATTTTTTTTTCTGTTTTATTGTGGGGCTAGAAAGACAGCATGATGATGAGGGGGCAATGGCTGTTTGAAGCACTCTACAATAATGTAATCAATGGTGTTAATGGAATCTGACTTCCATAATGTTGGTCAGCCTTTGCCACTAATTTGCACGGAGAAGGCTGTGGCGTCAAAATCACCGCAGAGAGCCATCTGGAACTGCAGCCCAATGGCAGCGGCCTGAATATGCCATAAGCAATAAGTACTGCTACTGTACCTAAGCCAGTCAACATCACATGAGGAGCCCACCGTGTGGTGGCGGCTGGCAGTGGCTTGATCCCAATCTCAGTCTTGGTTGCTCCATCTCTTCTCTGTGTCATATCTTTTTTTTCTCGATTTCTACGAGATTTTAACTCTATTGTTCAAGGACAACAAACGTCCAACAGGGAAAAGGGGACTAGAACACACTGCAACCTTTCATTGAAGTCACGAAGAAGTCAACATATTGTGACAGAGGCTCCGTAAGAATACTGATTTTTGCCACAATCGGGCAGAGGGAGGGGGGTTATTAGTGGATTTATGTACTTTGGACAGGCCATAAAAAATCAGGACTTATAGGACCTTGTCTTTGTCCATTTTGACTCTGATGAAGACACAGTAGTGTCCAAACATTAGTCTGTTTGCACAATTAAAGGCTGCAAATCAGTGTGCTCCGGTCCCTTTTTTCCCTTTCAAGTTTGCTTTTCTTTTTCTGTCGCCGTTGACAGACATATTGTTTACACACAGCCAATCAAATCATTTCTATTCAAACGTATTTGCATATAGCAGTAAGTCACCATTTTCTATCATTTGATGATGGTGACAGTTGACAAAGCGGCGGTGATAAAACGCTAAAAGAGTCTCGGACTTTGAACTGCAACCCACACTATCCTTCGTCTCTCACAAGCATTAGGACATGTCTTGGCCTCCTGCACCAGCTAGCAAACAAACACCCACGGAGAAAAGAAAACACTGCTAGTGTCAGTTTGCAAGCTGGATAGCTAATTAGCTAGTCAGCTACACATTACTGTAAAAAGCTTATGCCTAAAAATGTCAACATCGGTTGTTTTATATAGTAAATAATGTGGTTCTTATTCTTCGGCACCACCGTCCTTAGCTTGTAAGCTACAGTAGTTATCCGCAGTGCTTTACATTGTGTATTTATGGCCCTGCTAACTCAGCTGAGGCTTGAAGAGTATAGGTGTAGCAGGTATGGAAAAGTGTTTGTATTCCACCAAATATTCTTCATTTTACTGTGTATTCATTGTTGTTTATTATTTGTTTATTTGTTTTGTGGACGTACTGTTTGTCAGACGATGTTGGATCTGGCCGAGAGCGGTAGGTACTTTGTGTAGCGCGAGACGGATGTATAAAATACGATGTTTAATGTATATTTAAGTGATTAGACAGGCTGATTGTGGTTAGTATAGATTTTTAGCAGTTGTACTGCTTCATTCTTTTCTGTGTATTTTTGTTTATTATTCAGTTCTGAGTGTTTTGGTGAGCTAGCTTACATGCTATGTTTTTACATGTATCTTCGTTGGCTTTCGCCATTTTGTGTCCTTTTTTACAAATTTTGTGCACTGCGCCCGTATAAGTATATGTAGATTCTCTTTATGTTGTTAGGCGTGTTTTGAGGGCATATGACCAACGCTGTGTTTCTCCTCTCTAAAACACTGAACAGGTATGTTATTTGCACAGGACTTATTGTGATTTAAAATGTGTATTTTGTAATGCTGTGAGGTTACATTTAAAGTGTGAGTGTGAGACATCTGAGAGCAGTTTTACATAGGCTATATATTACAAAAGTATTTGTATATTCTTATGTTGTATTTTTGCATTTATTGTTTCATATGTGGGAATTTTATTTTATTGAGAAATTAAATTATTTCGGAGACGATGTTGGATCTGGCCGAGAGCGGCGTGTGTCGGGGCATATGACCAACGCTGTGTTTCTCCTCTCTAAAACACTGAACAGCTTGCAGCAGCAATAAATGTCCTGTGCCAAAGCCCGAGTCTCCAGTCATCTGCTTCACACGTTAGACACAACGCAGATAACCGGTATTGAGGCCAGGCCGGTTACATAGGAGTATTATAATCTCCAAAGACCTTTTTATTCATCCTATCAGTTATAATTAACTAAATATATTGTTTTATTATATTTGACTACAGAAAGACTAACAATTTAATTTTTACTGATCTACTTGAGCTGTGCGATACATTAAGTCAATCATATTATTTATGGATTTCCACAACATCTTATCTTTTTACAGAAATCTCTTTCCCATTTTAGTGAAGTTTTTAATTATATTCCTGTAAAGAGTTTTGTTTTCTGAAAGAAATATTGTTATTGATCATGTGAGCACTGAAGCACCCCTTGGGGCAGGTAGGAAGTGTCTTCATATCTTCCTACCTGCTCAAGGAACCTCAAGGAAAAAAAGCAGATGCTTGCAAACATTCTTTAGGCTCTTCCTCAGATCCAGCATTGTTCCTTACATCTTACTATCTTTATTGGCTTCAGGATTTGTTAATTTTTATTGCATTTGGCTCACTTTTGCTTTCTGATTCAAACTATTGGCACTCAGCTGAGAGTGCTGAGTGAGTAATAAAGTTCTTATGAAGATGGACATGGGGGAACATATGGATCTTTTCTGGAGCAGTTTAGCTGCAAAGATCCATATGTTCCCCCCACAGAAAGGACATGGCGTCTGCGTATGTGATATATACATCCATCGATGTGTTTATATATACATGGGCACTGGTGTCAGCATGTGGGTGTAAGTCTATAATCTCTACAGTCTGCATCTACTTATTCAAGGTGTTTCACTCTAAGAAATAATACTCAGACTATAAATACTGACTCTACATGCTATTTTGTGTGTTTTGTTCAGCTGCAAACTATAAAATAAAATGAAAGCTTTCATAATAGTAATGATGCAAACACATATGCACAGCATGTTGCACCTTTTAAAATAGTTAGGCCAATCTATAAGCATTTAATTGCCATTAATGGGCATATTATTTTGATAATATCACCCATTTCATGGAACTTCTTTACGTAAATAATAAACAATGTGTATAAATATATATATATATATATATAAATAAAAAACAACATGATTGTTGGTTATTACAAACACATTGAATTGAATTCCAGTCTTTTACTCTGAGGTACCAGAACATCTACATATGAAGCAGTGCAGAGCTTTACTGCAGTCTTTTCTTTTGGCAGCGTGTGAGGCCTTATTATTGCAACAGAAGCCAGGAATCCTTAATCCACAGGGGTCTCAGTGGGAAGGAAAAGCTTCTTGAACAATCCTCATTCTTGGATCCTGTGGTGAAATCCAGCGATCAGTCAACCCTGAGCCCCTGAGCCTCCTGAGGGCTTGGGACTCAGGCCAGTGTTTTACAATGGCCCCGGTGCACTGAGGAGAAAGGGAGGAAGAGACAGGGAGAGGGAGGAAGAGACAGGGAGAGGGAGTAAGAGAAAGAGACAGAGGGAGAGAAAGAAAAGAGACAGAGATGTAGCGATTGAGAGAGACTGAGACGGCCAAGGTCTGCAAGGAAAAAAACACCATCTATCAAAAACACATAACAAATTGTCTCAACATTGGTGTATTCATAGAGCTGAGTTACAAGGCTGGCGGGACACAGGAGTGGGTGTTGATTTCACACAACACCTACGCTAGTTGACTTTACTTAGAAAATGGAGAAACTGATTTGTTTGAGTGAAAGTGATTTGAACTATATTGCACTGAAAGTAATCAATACATAAAAAGCCAAATAATTTGTGCTTAATGTCTACAGTCAAACCCACTATTTGCCCAACTAATATATTCAGCATTTTAAGTTACAATGACAAGATTTTCCTCTTTTTTTTTTTCATTTAAGTCAAATATTTATGATGATTAATGTTTCTTGTTCACTACACTGTTAAATGCCACTGACATTATGAGCTGTGAAGAGATTTGTATTAATAAAAGAACATGATTTTAGGGATGGAAGCAGCTGTCCTTTGCAAATAGTGAGAAATCAACATCAGCTAAAAGAAAAACTTAAATTTAATTCAGCACGGGTACACTGCGCATGTGAGACAAGATCTTTTTCTCTGATTCATTCAGGTCCCATTCAATCATGGCAACCTTCGACTGCAGCTAGCTAATTAAATTACATAAAGATGCATAAATTGATTTGACAAGCATCCTTCACTGTTTCTTTCCCAGGGACCCTGAGATAGACATTGCATTCATGACCATCTCAGTTTGACTTGCATGTAAAAAAACACCGGAAATGACTTGTTTATTCACCACAATGTTTGTTGACATTGATTCATTCCATGAGCGGGTCTGATGTCACTCGACAACCCTAAAAGTATCTACTCTGTGAACTGCAATCATTTAATGTAAATTTTTCTTCCCATGGAGCAGATTCTGGTGAGTCATCTATTAGCCTCTAATATAGGGAAAAACTATCTATTCATTACAATAATTATAATTACACATTCAAGTGTGTGCAGGGCAGGCAAAGAGGCCTGATGGGTGGTCATCAAAGCTCATTTGATCCTCCACCAGAGGGCAGTGCTAAGTGCTCTCTTGACCTCAGAGCACTGCTCGACTCCCCAGTGATGCAGCGGCTGCATCTCATCCCACCTACTACTGCGCCTCAGAGCTGTGGTAATTTGTACTCGGCACGCTCAGAATATTGTGCATGATGGGATCAAGTAACAAAACATCCACTAATTGCTGCAGATGTAAAAATTGTCCAATAGATTGATGGCGTTTTCTGTATTCCTACAACGTACAGTACTACCTAGGTGTTGTGCAGCTTTGACTATCAGACAGTGTGAGATGAAACTTTTCTTTTTCCTATAAACCCTTGTTCCTTTTTCACAAAGCGTAGCTGGGAGGTGCTTCGGATGTGTGCCAGCACCTCTCAGAAATGAATACAAGAACAGAGGGATTCGCAGAATCATTGAGAGCGTAGAAAGTGAGCTTTTTTTTAATAATCGGCTCGTCGCACTGTGCTGAGCTTTGTGTTTGAGTGTGTCTTTTGTGTCGGAACAAGCCAGGCCCAAACACAAAAGAAAGAGAAAAGATTTTGAAAGGCTCCCAGCAAGTTTTCTTTAAATGTTTAAAAAATGAATGATACTTGGCTCCACATGGCATCCTCAATCAACGTTACAGAAGAGAAGGTAATTAAGTCGATTAAGTCTCCTATGAGCACAATGAAGCTCGGAAGAAATTACAAGGCTGCTTTTATGAAGTATTAGAGTTACTTTTTATAGGAATATTAGAAAAGAATGAAAACCCATTCCCTTGATCTCTAGCCTTTTTCATATTTCAAATTGTTTGTTGCACTTAAGTGTATTATATAAAAACAACAATTTGTCAATAGTTTCTTTTTGAATTGTATAACTGCAAACTTAATATAACGCTGTGCCCTGACCTCGACCGACTTGCCCACCCACATCATGGCATTCAAACTGCGCCATCACTTCAAATTATGTGATAGAAATATGGTTTCTATTCCGGAACTAATAAAATGGAACATTGAAGATATGTTGGAGGACAAATATGTCTAGTTAAATGTAGAATTATGTCTTTCAGAGAGCAATGATGTGCTAATCCACAAAGTTCCTCAACATGGAATCCACTCGACAGTAAATATATAAATCTGAAAAGAGAAAACATCTGTATAACTGCCAGTCCATATCAAGGTTAGATTTAGTTTCTAGCCAACATGAATTTTAAGTCTGAAAGTGTATATTGGATATCTTTGATCACATTTTTTACATCCTGAATCATATTTTATATAGTTTCTTCTTTGCTCATAGATGTGGATGGGATCGATACCACTCTCATGTCTGTAGGGTAAATACAAAGCTTTTGAAGTGCTGGTTGTCATTTCTTGTTAGCTTTGGACTGCAAGCTAGCTTTTCCACTCGTTTTCAACCTAAGCGAACCGGCTGCTGGCTGTAGAATATATTTTACCCTACAGACACAAGACACCTAACACAAAAACCACGTGACATAAATTAGAAAAATTAGTTTTAGTTTCTTACGAATCGTGTGGATTCAGTTTTATACAGCAGAAACAAACGTTTCATGCACAGCTTGCAGTCTTCCCCTGTTTGTGCTGTTTCAGGAATTGGCTGCAATACATTACTTATTGATTTCAGGTGAGAAATCAAAGGATGTTTCCTTTTACTTCAAACAAAAAAGTCGCATGTGGCTCGACTGTTCTTTTCTGAGTGTTTCAATCACTGCCTGGCTCACTCTCCAAGGGGAACTAGCTGCTTCATATGCTCTGACTACTTCCTGCTGCATGTTTGCAGCTTTAAAGCACTGTGATGTCCAGAGCACAGCAGGGGGACTCAGTGTTACAGTAACAATGTTTGCCCCCTCCCATCCTTCCTTCCTTCCATTTAGCAAGTTCATATGCGAGCATCTCGAACGGCTGACATTCCTCTCTTTATCAAGTGAAACGGCGCGTGAAATTCTAAATTTAGTTTTGTGTGCACGCTGACTGGCACACAATTGATTGTTAGAAAGATTTCTGTCCCACTCTGTCACACTGATGATCTGTTGGCTTTGATGGAGGGAAAATCCACTTTTAGATGATCAGCTGTGAAGTTATGCCTCAAAGTATTATGCGTGTGTCAAGAAATTAGATTGGAAAACATTTTCTTTCGGCAACGAAGCGAGCATATGTTAGAATTTAACCTTGAAATTCTAACAAATTTGGTACCGCTTCAAATGGTAACCTGGTGAGTAAAAACAATTGCTGGTTAGTTAGGCTAGTTAGCTATTGTATCGGAAACAGATGGAACATAAAATGCTTTCTGTTTACTGTCAGATGTTTTGGGTATATGTGCTTAGTTTGACAGCTTTAAGTCTGTTTTCAATAACACTTCTCCTTAGTTATGTGTCCTTCGTTTTCCATGCATCTATGTGTTTAAATTATTTCTGTGTATTTTTCTGCACAAGCATCATTTAATACCTGAGGATCCCCATCTATCTGCAGACAATGCGCCCCAGAGCGTTGCATTAGGGACGGAGATTCAAAGTCACAAAGCTGTCAGGGAAAAGATAAACAAACTGTATGTGGTGAGGATTTAGCCAGGGAGCCCTGTGCCTTTGAACACTACATGCTAATCGAGATTAAGACCCTGAAATGATACAGCAAGTGCCAAAACACAATTTAGGCTGCAACCACTTATTATCAAGTTTCATTGCTTTAAATTGCTCTGGAATTGTTTGATTGGCAAGCTTAATCCTCCCCTCTCCTTGAGCAACCATCTCTAAATAAGATGATTATTTCACTTTAAAAAACTGCAGGTGAAACAAATATTGTCACATCATTAAAAAATACGGGGGACACAGCATTCAATGTGTAAACATCGCAAAGGAGTCAACCGTTTCCCAGTGGTGCCATGCATTAGCTGAAGTGAGAAAAGCAAATTAAGTTGACACTGATGATGAATTGTCAAAGAAGGACTGTAATAGGCTTACAGCGGGAAGAAAGTACTTCTGACAACTAGCGTTTGTTAATGTTGCAGCACAAAATAGAAGCCTGGAAAATTGTATTTTCCATGCTTTTTCATTATCTGCAAATGTTGGCTGTTGGTCATTGGGAGTCCTTTTGAAAGTGGAAAAATGTGGCCTGTGAGTGAACTGACTTTATCAGTGACTGTCAGTCACGTTAAAACATCACTGTGGGTACAGAACATGCATCTTGGACCATTTGTTGATTAAAATCCCTTAATAATGAATTCAATCAATTCTTAGAGCTTCAATTTACCTACTTGACATTAAACAGGCTACAACATCATAATCTGAGTGCAATCAACACCTTTGTGTCAGTGTTAGGCTGTTAATCACACTGTAACACCTCTGCATCCGAGGGTTGGGTGGACATGCATTCTCACAGCTTATTTGAAGAAATATATTCCAGCAAAATGTCTCCATATAAGCCTGTTAACATCTCCAGTGTAGGACATATTTAGCTATTTGACAGCGAGCCCACGTACAGAATTATATACAGACGCTGGAACGCTCATCTTATCTTATTACTGTATGTGACACATTCCTCTCTGGACTCCAGAGCTCGTTCCTGGACACAAACACTTAAAATTCATTAAATCTCCGCCAAGCATCAGGTCACAAGTAGTGAGAGTAGAAAGTTAGTATAACATATGGATTCAGATGCTAAAATGACATGATTTTAAAGTCAGAGTTATTGGTTGAGATTAATATTCTCGAAATAACTCATCTATTATTTGACACAATATGTAATAAGGCTGATGGTTTTTCATTAATGATTCATCTGCTGAGTCCAAGGCAACATCTTCAAATGTCTTGTTTCGTCCGACCAACAGTCCAAAACACCAATGTATTGCCATTTTACTTGATAAATTACTGAAGTGGTTTATTGGTTATCAAAATAGTTAGCGATTATTAATCCATTGAACGACTAATCCTATTTGTAATTCAACAAACTTGCTGTAGATACCAATAAAAGCCTCAGTTTGTAATGATGTACTAGTTTCCCCTTTCACCACTTCATATGTTAAAGCTATTTTACAATAATAATTGATCTTTACCAGGTTACGTTTTGAAAGTAACCTTCTTTGCCCTGTTTAGAATTGATGTCACCATGAACTTTGCCTCTCGGTGTGCTGCTTTCTCTCAAAGCTACTCATCAAAGTGTTTACCTTTGCAGTTAAATGACAGGGGCTGCAACCTGCAACCTCCTTAAAAAAAACCTTTCCACTCATAAAATCCTGTCCAGCAACCATGCTTGAGGCATATACCGCACGGGGAGTGCTGATGTTATGCAGGTGGTTTCAGTTTCTTCTCAATTAGGTTGTCACTGAAAGGGGGGGAAAAAAATTACTAATTTGTATTATGAATTTAGTCAAACAATGGAGCTAATGAAAAGTGAGCCATTATACTGTACTAAAGAGACAAAGAGTGAGTGGGCTCACATTAGCTGAAAAAGCATAGAAAAGTGATACCTCTTTACAAAATTAAGAATCTCTTATAATGAAACCGTTCTGTTTTCCCACAACGGGGTCCTTGCTACTGCCAATGCCACTAAAGCTCTTTGTTCAGGGACCACTTGATTATTACAGCATATTTTAAAAGCAGTAAATCATGGTGATCAAAACAGACCACTGTGATTTTCTGGCATTTGGCTAAAGTTCTTATCCTGACAGTGGGGGAAAAAAAGGTTTAGAATAACACTGACATACTTGCTGCGGTTTAATCAAGTCTGGAGCTTTGAGAGCATAGCGGTGGTCTGGCCAGACGGCTGCAGAAACACACAAAGGTGATATCTGAGACCGTGTGGTGAAAGCTGAGCTTCTTTGCTCTGCCCAAGATGACTTGATACTTTGGCAAAATGTCCCACGTTACTGCTCTGTGTGATAGATTACATCAACTGGGAGGGAACTGAGATCTGATAAGAATTCCTTACTGTGATATAACTGCGAGGTAATGTGCTGGGATGGTAGAATCAAATAGTATATATTGCACAAAGAAGTGCACAAATATTTCAACTCAAAGGACAGGTTTAGATTTTCTTTTGTGAAGAAACGTGACAATGTAGGGCACCTGGGTATCTCACCTGGTAGAGCAGGCCTATATAGAGGGTTACTCCTTGATGCAGCGGCCGCAGGTTCGACTCCGCCCTGCGGCCCTTTGCTGCATGTCATTCTCCCTTTCATGCCTTCAGCTGTCCTGTATGAATAAAGGCCTAAAAATAGCCAAAAAATAATCTTAAAGAAGAAAAAAAGAAAAGTGACCATGTAAAAGATGGGGGATAATCTCAGTTAGTCCAATCAAGTGGGCATTCTAATTTATTTAGTAAAAACATTGCCTTGGTGTTTTTTCGGACAAAACAAAGAGGGAATTTAATTCTTAAAAGAATCAAACATTTTGAAGAATACCATCGTTGAATGTATAAGTTAGACTGCCGAGGCCTTGTGTTAGCTTCATCTTAATTTTGGAAGCCATTTTTGCAACAGGGCTGTGGATTTTGTCCCCAATCTGTTTGATTAAACCTATGCTGGGAAGGGATCACTTCACTGCCATTATGGAGAGGAGGAATGATTACAGTGACTAGTAACTCTTTTAGTGTTCATATGGGCATGGGAGTAATGTATTTAGAAAGACTTGAAATAATGCAAATTTACCTTTTTAAGATTATGCAATGAATATTTTTTATATTAACAATGTTTACAATTACTAAGTGGCCCTCATAGTTAGGAGCCAACAGGGAATTATCACCAACTATGTGGAGCCTTTTAGCCTCCATAAATTCATTGTTTTAGTTGTATGGCCTGCAGATTGAGCTCATCAATCTCCTTTCCAGAAGCAACCGGCAGTTGTTTCAGCAAATAAAGCTCTGATAGTCTCTTTATCAGTGTACTGTTTGGTGGGCAGGTTGTATTGAACATAGTGGAGCATTTAGCAACTTGAAAACCAGAAATTTCCCTCAGTAGTTGTTGGACACCAAAGCAGAGCAGAAAATGCAGGCAATGTAGGACTTAGATTCTTCAGATAGACGAAAACACGACTCCAAATGAATGCCAATGTTGTCTGCTGGATGTGTAAATAGTCAAATGTAGTTTTTTTCTTTGCCTTTCAGTTTTGCAACAACTTCAAAAGTCAGATGTATTTTTGAGCTTGTTCTGCTGCCCCAACTGGGCCAAAAAAATTAAAGGTCTATTAATATGAGTTCCCCCAGCCTGCCTATGGCCCCCCCAGTGGCTAGAAATGGCGATAGGTGTAAACCAAGCCCTGGGTATCCTGCTCTGCCTTTGAGAAAATGAAAGCTCAGATGGGCCGATCTTGAATCTTCTCCTTATGAGGTCATAAGGAGCAAGGTTACCTCCCCTTTCTCTGCTTTGCCCGCCCAGAGAATTTGGCCCGCCCATGAGAGAGAGACATCATGGCTTTCAAACAAGCAAAGTGGCAGTTGGTCAAGGCCACACCCCCACCCTCTCTCCTCCTCAATAGCTAAAGACACAGAAATGGCACATACTAAGGAAATTGTGGGACTGGCTCTAGTGGCTGTAATTCTGTACCAAGACTGAATTTCGGGAAACAGACTTCAGATACAGTATTAGGGGACCACTAAGGCCTATATAAAAGCATTCAAAAAGCAGCATGTCATGGGACCTTTAATGCAGTTTTAAACTTCCTTTATGCAATGTAGTTTTTGACCACTAGTGTTTTTGTAATGTAATGTTTTTTTGTAAATGGGTTTTCATACTGTTTTTATCTTGAGTACACACAATAAGGATGCACATGCACAACATGAGCAGGGGCTTAACTGGATACAAAGTTCACAGTAAAATGTAGCAATACAGCTATAAAAGAGGATAAGAAGATTAAGACGTAAACAATCAAGTTTCAAAAGATTCAAAAAGGGTTTGCAGATGTTTTATGCGTTGGGGAATTAATTCAATGTGTTTTTAAGCCTCAAGGATACATATAATATATTTGGTGAGAATAGCTGAATGTAAACAAACCCATGTTTGTTTACAATAAAGACTCCACAGGACACCTTTAATCAAAGCATGTCCATGCATTATTAAGCCCCAAAAAAAATCTCATGAATTGCATCAACTTTCTTTGATAAAAGCGGGTTCACACACATCTACTTGCATCATCAGATGTGCTAAGGGGGGGCCACTGGTGTTGTGGATTACATAAAACAGCTTGTGCTCTCACATACATAGTGCAGGAGCCCACTCATATCAGCGGGTGACATCCCTCCAGGGCAATTTATGCATCCCCAGAGAGACGAGAGTATGTCATCGGTGCAAGCGCTTGGCTTAGGCTCAGAGGGAGCGTTTTAATTGTAGCTCGTGTCATGCTGAAATAATCAGGGAGGCTATGGTGTCAGAAAAGGTTGCCTGCAATAAATAGTGTTGTGTTACAGGAGCCATGTGTTATTGTACAGGTGTTCTTACAGCCTCAAACACTTTTGCAGGGTAAAGCGATGAGCTGTCCACTACAAATGAATGCCACCTCAGCGTGGAGCTGTTAAGGTATTTGCCACTAGAGGTGCTGTTGAATCAAAGGAAAAACATTCAGATTTTGTTTGAGGGAGAACTTGTCTGCACAGATCAGATGAAAGCCATATTCCCCGTGCGGATATCAGTTTCAGTAAAATGTGATATTTTGGGTGTGTTTCTGTTACAATGTGAAAAGTTTCTGAGATAAAAATATCTCCACTTTTTACTTAAAATGCCCCTCTCATTTTCATGTTTTTGGAATGGTTTATCTTAGTTTATATGCACCTATTTTGAAGATAATTTCTGAGGAACTGTTTGCTCAGCTGGAAGGGAAAAACTCGAATTGAACTACATGGGCTGCGCTCAACAGTGAATTACTGTTGTAAAGTTATTCCACACCTGAGAGGAAGTCTTTAGAAAATTCTAATTGTATTCCCATTTCAGCTGTCGGAGAGAACGAGAAATAATTTGCCAACCAGCTGACTGTGAGACAGGTGAAATTGAACGTTCAGGCTTTGAGAGTGAACTTGAGGTTTAATCTTAGCATCCAACCAGAAAGTACTAATCCCTGTGAGGAGTGTGTGCATGTTCATTACCAAAAAATAAAAGGGAAAGCCAAGGGGAGAACAATCAGTGACACTAACCACGATGAAAGTCTCTCTCTGAGTGTCTTAGATAACTTCAGCAGTAAAACTTTTCCATTGTCCCTGTCCTATCAATAGAGGAGAGATAGTGAATGCAAAGCCAACACAAACCACCTCTATTCCACGCTAAGATGTGAGCTTAATTAGCTTCGGGAGCAGGTTTGTTAAACAAAAACATAGAGAACGAGACATTGATCAAGCCAAAGGCTAGGAAGATAAAGCACCAAGTGAGTTGGGCAACCTGATTTGTCTTTAATTAAAAGCAAAAGGTTTATCCTTGCAGAAGGCAGCAACTGGTCTCCAAAGGCCACTCCAATTACTGAGTGAGACAAAATGTGTGTGTGTGTGTGTGTGTGTGTGTGTGTGTGTGTGTGTGTGTGTGTGTGTGTGTGTGTGTGTGTGTGTTTTGTGTGTGTGTGTGTGTGTGTGTGTGTGTGTGTGTGTGTGTGTGTGTGTGTGTGTGTGTGTGTGTGTGTGTGTGTGTGTGTGTGTGTGTGTGTGTCTGCAAATGTGTTTGTATGTGTGTGATGTGTGTATTGCGGTAATCAGTCTTGCGCTTTTGAATGTATAGGTGCAGGGGCAGGAGGAAGAGACACAATATGATTTTTCAATTTTTGTGTGTGTGTGTGTGTGTGTGTGTGTGTGTAGAGTGCTAAAGAGGGTGAGTTTGAAAGAGGGCGTCCCTCTCATGGTCCCTCCCCAGCCCTGCCCCTTACCATGGAGGAGTATCCCGTAGCCGGTCCTAAAACTGGAAACTCATTCAGTCCCCTTCTGAATGGAGTGTCTTTAACGTGAGAGTGGAGGACTTAACTTTCAGCACGAAAATATTAGAGCCATGCATTCGGTCCTGGTCGCTGCCTTCCTGACCCTGCTGCTCTGCCTCCCCAGTCCCAGTCATGGAGGTAAGTGCCATTACAAATCACTCTGTCCTGATCCCCCCTTTTCCCTTTCTCCCCTCTGTCAGAGATGCACGGGAGGATATCAGATCACTGTTCTTGCCTGAGGCTTCCCTAATGCATAAATCAAAGCATGACAAGCTGATGAGTTAATACATCAAACTTAAAGTAGTGAAACTTTAACCTTCACGAATATTGCATTGAGCGAAAAGTTGGAGTGAACTCTAAATCAGGTTTTCTTTATTTTATTTTCTGTACTTTTTTATTGTTCACCCTCACAGTCCTAGTGCCATTTATTGCTCAGCAGTGAAACCTTCTTTTTCCTGGATAAAACTACATTTCTAATACATGGGGGAAAAGATGTGCCAAGGGTCTAACCCTGGACCAAGGTCTGAGACAACATCTGTAGGTTTCTCATCTGAAGCAGTTTTTTTCTTTGCCTTTCAGTCTGTGCCCAGCTGACTGTGTAAGAGCATTTACCTTGAGAATGTTTGCATGAAAGGCGTGTTGCCAAAATGCAGGAGGTAGTGAATTTGAAGCCCTCTATGGATAGGAGGTGAGCTGAGGTGCCTCAGCCGGCAGCTATGAATGGCTCTTTCAGGGAAGTACACAGTGGCAGGCAGAGCTGCTCCTGATACACCCAGAGAGGTGAGATGAAAGTGTGGGAGAGAGAGGGGGCTAGTAGGGGACAGAGAGAGGCAGTGTGTGTATTGGGGAGGAGGATGCTGGGAGGCCAAGGCCCATACAATGGCCCCATAGTGCATGAGTAAAGTCCGATACAGATGTACCTTTCTCAGTATGACATGATGCAGCTACTTCTTCTACTTATTCCCCCTGAGTGTGAGTACAGTTAATGTGGGAGCTACAGTGTTTGGGTGAGGCAAATCTGGTATGTGGATGGGAATTTGAAAGTGTTTCCAAACAGCTTAACCAACTCACCTCAGCACAAAATTATACATATGGCGAGTTGGCAGGATCAGCCTTGGACTTAGAGCAGCTGTTGAGCCCACTGTCTTCTGCCGGCTGTCACATCTTCAAACTCTCACTGCAAATTCCACTTCAATTAAGCCCGGGCAAACCTCTCCATGAGTGTCTCATTGGCAGCTAAAGTGAAAAAGTGTCTTTTGATCTGAACAGGGGAGTATCGCTTTGTTTTAGTGGCACAGAATCAAAGCTCAGCTGGAGAGCTGGATTCAGATCGTCTGCGCTGTGATCTGTTCACCACGAGCATGAGGAGAGTCATCTGCCCTTCTGTTTGCTCATTTATAGATAAACCCCACCGACTGGTGTGACGGCGACACCTCCGCTAAAGAATTAGCCGTACACTGAGCAAACAGTAACTGCTCTCTGAGTGTGGTCACATTGCATTTGGTGATGATTCATAGAAACCTTTGTGCAGTATCTTAATGCACATACACAGTACATACAGTATGATTATAGTTAGTGCTGACTGGCTAAAAGGTGCAGTAGATGAAGTTTTCCACAAACCAAATGCTCTTCTAATCAAAAATGATGGCAGAATAAAACAGGAAAACTGTACGGGGAAAATTTCTCCTCATCTAATTATCTGCTGGCACAATCCTCACTGCTTCAGTGTGAACAGCACTCACCCACTGACCCAGGAGAACTAATTGCTAATGTTGACCAGATGTACCGAGTCACTGATTAGATTTTCCCCCCGCTCCACAAAATGCCTGCCACAAGCTGTCGGGGGACTCTTCCACCAACTACGTAGAACGTTTACAGAGGGTGTTATTTCTTCCCCGTGTTTACATCTTCAAATGTCACAGGCCACGCGCCACATGACGACCAGATCCCTGGGCGTTCTTCGAGTCATTGGCACTTTTCTTTACAGAGGCACTATGCAGTTGTTCTCCAAGTTTTACTGTAGGTAGTCTACCTGCACCCACTCTTATTATATTTCTCTACCGTCAGGAAAGTCTTGTTCAATAGCAGAAGTGGTTTGAGCAAAATCATTACCACAGTGAGCCTTACCATATAATAGCTTGTTCCATAAGTGTTCTTCAGTGATGCAACCTACCACTTTCCCATAGTCTGATGTCATCCACAATTGTGTTTCTTCTGCCCACATAACAGCCTCAAGAACAATATTGATGCAGTGTGAGCATACGCAGGAGCTCACCAAATCAATCCTTTAAGTTTCTTTGCATGCAGAATATAGGAAGAAAATGTAAGCAGGCTAAGATGTGAGATGCTCGACGATCAGCCTGTTTAGCCTTCTGGTAATGTCATGGCCCCCAATTCAACATTTGCACCTGTGATTGAACACCGTCTTTCACCTAGCCAAGCTTACTGAGCACCTGCCAACTCTTTCAAATTCTGTATATCAGTGAATATTATTACATCATAGAATTTATCAGGGACACATCTTTTTTGGCATTAAAAGTAGATGACCAGCAGGGTTCTGCATTCAGTGGCCATATGGGAGCACTTTTCTTTCTCAAATCAAGTGATGCTCACTTTATAACGACTCTATCTGAAATTGGACATGACATGTTCCTGTGCAGAGTCTTTAAAAAAGTAGCTCTGTATCTCTTCAGTGGCCATTATTAAGGCTGTCATTTACCACAGTTTGGAAAAACTGGCAGGGCAGTTATTTCTGAACCATAGATACATTTCTTTCCAGTGCTTACATGTTGTTTGGTTGGCTTGGTGATAGAGGTTTTTTCCTGTTTTGCTGTCTGTTGAAAGGCACACAAAGTTTGAGGTTCCTAAGGAAGCCAAAGCCACTGCCACTCCTCTCTGTTGGCCAAACAGTGTGAAAAGTTAATGATATCTTTCTTGCCCCATTACCAACCTTTTTACTTTCTCCTATTTGTTATTTTGTTTTGTCTTGTGTTGTCTGAAAATCCATTTATAACATATTGACGTTTTCTACAATACAAATAAGACCCGACAGATGAAGAGACAGGCAAACAGACAAAATGGAGAGAAAACAAAACTTCTGTCCAACTCTGTTGGCAGAACTAATCATGTATGTTGTGAAAAAGCTACCAGATGACACTAAAAGAGCATTGATTGAATAACCACATGCCTAATTGCAAATGCTAGTCTTATATTGCTCAAATAACATATAATAAGCCAACAACGTCTACTACAAACACTGTCTAATAGTTTATGCATATTTGTAACTGTTTTAGAGATGTCTTGCTCCTGAATGTGTTTGCATTTTCATTTGCAAAGCTTAACGAGAGCATTTGCATCCCAAGACTGCATACAAGCCCGCTATCTCCCCTAGAGTATAATGTTACTATGGTAACAAGAGAAAATAAATATGAAATTTGCCTGGGCTTTGTGAAGTGTCTGTATACAAGGTCTCCATGTGTTCCTTGAGAGTTGGCGGGGAGAATGGTGTGACAACAAGTGTCTGCACAGAAGATTAATAAATCCAATATTTGCAATGGGAAATTGATGAGATTAGTGTTCTGCTGCTTGTGCTGGTCCCACAGACACACTTTGTGACCCTCCCCTCACCTCTTAGTTTAAACACAACGCAATGTTAGGACAGAATAAAAATGGGGCATTTGGAGTAAATCCAAACAAGAAAATCAGAGTGTTTATATATGCAGAGCAGAATGTGCAATCCCTGGCCTGCTTTCTGTCTATGGAAATCCCTCAAAAAGTGACTGAATTGTGGTCACTTCAGCTTTGTGAAAAATGTCTAAGGAGAGAGTTATACATATTATTTTCAATTACTTCAAGGTACACTTCTAACACAACATCGAAAATAATCTGTAATCTGTAACAAACTAGACATTCCAAAAGGAGCAGGAAGATGAAAATAATTAGTAAAACAATAGATAGTTTTAGTGAACTTGCAAAAAATATGCACAAAAGTAACGTATGTTGTTTCTTTAAACGAGAATAAACTCTGGTTCTGCTGCAGAAGTGCATTTCTTCACTAACTTACGTGCAGTACGTGCGTCATTCTTCTAGTCTGGAAGACATCCTGCGCTTTGATGAGCTTGTCCTTGGCTTCATGAAAATGAGACTCTCACAACTTCTCTGAGCATGGAAGACGATCAATATTGATAACGCTTCTAATATGATATAACCTCCCTCACTTCTGCCTGCCTGATGTTTTATCCTGGCACTTTCACAGAGAAAGTTTCAGTGAGTCATGGTTTATTAACTATTTTTGGGGGGATTCTGGCCCGAGGCAAACATTGCAAGAATCTAAAGTTAGCTGTATTGGCAACCTGCCTCACTCCGCTCCTTTCCTCTCTATACCTTCATCTTGTTACTACAGGTAGAAGTTTATATCTGACCTGCAGCAACAGGGTGGGCAGCATGTCTGTGATTACACTTGGTCGGTCCCATGATGGAAATGTGAGGGGTCTGACTCCTGTAACAGCAATAACTCCTCAAGGTGTCCTTAAGCAAGACACTCAGACATGTTTTCACTGGTAGCTGCTGTAAGCATGTCATAATACATAATAAAGCCAGAAATTTTAAATGCAAAAGAGTGCCTAAGAAAAGACAGTATTGATGACCATTTTATCATTTATTTCACTGAACAGTTAGTTAAAGGATAATTCCGGTTTATTACTTAATCTTATTTCCATTGTTTTTGCCATCATTTGTATCAGTAATGAATACATACTCACCAAAGTAACTCAGTGACATCTCTACAAAAAGAAAGCAACACAGGGCAAAAAATTCCGGTGGTCTAACAATCTGACAGGGAGTAAATAAGACAATATTTTAGCAAGATTATCTAAACAACTTTATTTGGAGGTAAAACTGAAAGCGATCAAGCCCAGAATGCACATGGTTACGACTAGTATGGTAGGTCAAAGTTGAACTAGTAAAACGGTCTGTAAACTGTGATGGTTGTTTACAGCCGACAGTTTGGGGAATCATTTTGGTTTCTCTTTCAAATAAATTTGGCTAACTTTGGGACAAGGCTAGATAAATGATTTGGCAACTGCCCGGGGCCCCGGAAGCTCAGGAGTCCCAAAGGCTCCAGGTTCACTGTGTGCTTATTACTTAGTGGCAATTTGATAGTTTGATAATAATCCATGGTCCTCTAAAACACAATACAAGTGTATCATTAAGTATTCTTAAGGCACTGACTTGTAGATGGGGTCCAAATAGTTACAATCACATTTAACACCTTTATTATTTTCATTTGGATTGTAGTTATATAATATCATACCTTTAAGTAATTGTGTTTATTGTATGTTGTTAATTGTGTGTTGATCGATAGGGGCCCACAAGCACATTTATACCCCAGGCTCCCATAGTTAGTAAATCCTGCCCCCGCCTATGGGTTTCTTTATAGCCCTGTCTGATTATCTGACTGCTCATGTTTTTTCTCCTTTGTTTTAGCCTGCCACATCTAAACGATTAACTTAAAGGGCCCTATCTTGCACTCAGCGCAATTGCCTTTGTACACCAACGCATGTATCATTCCTATTTTGCACCCGACGCACAGCGGACTTTTCCCTCCACAGACGCACGTCGGTAAATTAGGGAATGTATTTGCGCTCCCGGGGGCGGTTCAGCGAAAAGAGGAGGCGTGTTCCGGCGCAAACGTTACTTGGTGCTATTCTGCAGTTTCAGAAAACAATTACGCCACTGACCAGGAAAAACCTGGTCTAAAGTCAGTGGTGCTAGTCTAAAGTCAGTAGCGCCTTATTCAGATGCTATTTTAGGGGCGCATGCTTGGCCATAATGTAGCGTGTGCACAACGCGCATACACTTCTCTCATCTAAATGGATGCAGCAGTTCCCATTTTTGCAAACCATACATAATTACAAAGGAAAATATTACTGAAAATGTGCTTCAGGTGTTTGGATAGATCAGGAGGCATTTTACAGTACAGTCCTCAAAAAGTCGTAGCATTCTTTGTGGCTTGTTGTGTTTTACACAACATTTCCATGAATCATGGATGTGTTGATGACATAAATGAGGAAATATTAGAGGACTTAAGGAGACGTGATGTTGAACTCCGGCGGGATCTGGTCCGGGAGTAATGCGCGATGCGCTCCTGATGGAGTGGGTGGACGGAGATGGAGTGGGGGGGAGGAGGAAGGGGCACAACAGGTGCAGGTGGTGCGTTTGGAGGCCCACGCTCCATGGCTGCAGCAATCCTCTCCAGACTTGAGGAGATGCGCCCGAGTGGCTGCAGCAACATCGCCACCCGGCCAAGACGGGCATTTATTACTTTGCCGCATCTCACATCGGCAGCTCCCGCTGGCGTGCGCCAGGCAAATCCACCGTCATAATAGTAATCCGCCATGGAACAAGCGCCCTGCTCTTAAAGGGAATGAGAGATGACGCTGTGATTGGTTTATTGCACGTTACGCCCAAACCACACCTAGCTACTTCAGACCAACCCATTTTAGATTTGCGTCGGGCGCAAGAGTCATTTATCCCGCCGAGATCCGCCCACAAAGCTACTTGCGTTTTGCGTTTCATACTTGCGTTTCAGATCGTTAAAATAGGGCCCAAAGAGTCATATGGAATAATTACTGACAGGAATGAGGGCCAAACTACAAAAATAAGATCAAAGTTAAAAGATTTTTTTTTTTTTTTTAAAGGTTTGTTAGATCCCAACCTCACCCAAAATAAAAGAGACATTCTGCCTTCCTTTTGAATGCATCACTGGCATTGTTGTCACACTTAAAGCAGAGGACTTAGTGACTTCAAAAGCACATATCACAACTCAGTTTACTCTCATTGTGATGCAAGAACAGTAAAAAATTAAAAAAATAAAACCATATCCCGCGCCTTGAGGACTCTATAGTCCCCTGGCAGATGATCTTTCCCACATTGCTCTCTTTGAGGTTGCTGGCTGTCAACGGCAGGCTGCTCGGATTATATTTTAGGTCCATGATCTGCTTAGAGCAGGCAGACAGCCCACACACAGACCTCATTTAGCCCTGGGTGTGTACACAAAAGAGTTTCTGTACATAAACACAGGCCCAGATTCTCTCCCTAGGTGGAAGGTCAAAGGCCATCTCATGGTGTGCTACCGTGTTGTTTTAGCCCTTTCCACGTCAATCAGATAAGACAGTGGAAGTTTTTTTTTTGCAATTTAGTGACGAATGGCCTACACCCAGATATGAGCTATGTGTAAGTGGCAATTTGGGGATTTCAAATTGTTGTTAAACTGTGATTGCCTTGTCGCCATGCAATTTTAGGCAATTCTAAGGACACAGTCTACCTACAGCAGTAGCAGCGTGGGGTTAGATAGCTGCGTGGGCGATGGAGGAAAATAGTCAACATTTACTCCAGAGGACTGCACGGTAAAAAAAAAAGAAATCTTTCTCCTCACATTTGTTAATATTTGGAGTTTTACAGTTATAGGCTTTGGGCCAGCCAGGGTTTTTCATGTTTTTTGTGTCGGTCCACTGAACAGGATAATAAAGTTTAACAGCTGTTTTTTTTCATTTGCCAGATTGTTGTGTGGACACAGAACAGAAATAGCTACTGTATGCTCATCATACTTCTCACAAAGATACTTGAATCTACTTGAAAAGTCAGAGGATCACCAATATTAATAGGATTTTTCCTCTGGGGACCAAGAATGTTTGTGCAAAATTTCATGGAATCCATCCAGTAGTTTTTGAGATATTTCAGTCGGGACCAAAGTGGTGGACAGACCGAGACTGCTAGTCATAGAAAAATCAAACAGAGCGACATTACATTTGTGTCCTTGACCAAAAGCTTGATATCATGGGAAATCTGGAAAGTGGATTAGATTTGGTTCATGATGTTTTTGAGGATATTGGGTCTTTGAAACAGCAGGCAACAGGATATGGATTAGAATCAGATTAATGTCAATTACTGAACAAAATAAAGAGTAAATGCTGTGAAATAAAAGAAAATAACAATAAAACAAACCAATAGCGCTTCAAAAAAAAGATGAGAAAGACAAATATTACCTACCCAGGTCCACCATCATGCACATAGGATACCTGTCAGACAACAAAGGAGCCAAGACATGAAGTGGAACATTTAAAATCAAAGTGTGTGTGTGTTATGACCCTGATAATCACAGGCTTATATTCCTCCCCCACTGCAGCAACTGAACTGTGCATGTTTATTTCTGATAAGAGCTGCTGGGGAGTTTAGTGCCCAAAATGAAAACTCCAGAGAAAATGCTCATCATCACAGAACTGCCAAGTTTTCAATAAGCAGGAATTATGCATGACCAGATGTCTCGATACGAGTGGCCTCTATGGGTTTTTTCCTTTTTTTTTAAAGAGAATAGTCTGTTTTATCATTTTTGCTTGAATAGAGAGGGAATCAGTTCTATTCTGACTGTCATTGTTTTTCTTATTCAGTGAAAATAAATTGAAAGGAAAAAGGAAAAACAAAATGTGCCCTTACCCCAAAGCACTTTTATGGAACTACTCAGTCAGTTTACCCCCCCAAGATCAGCTCTCAACATCCTCCCTTTCTGTTTATCGTGAATGTTATCAACTGGTAATATCATCTTACATCATCATATGATATATATGAATATCTATATCAGATTTAGGAACGATACTTGCTTTGTTGAACCCTCTGCATCATATGTAACTCGCATTCCCTGATCAGTGGAATCAGACCGATGTGGCCAGTGCGGTAACAAAAGGCTGCTCAGGCACTGGAAAAGCAGCGTGAATCATGGGAAATGTTTCCAGTGTTGGGCTGACTCATCTGAGACGTGTTAGGAAAAGCCTAAGGTTTCCACTCCAACATCTGGAGTCGGCTTGGTCAGTTAGTAGCACGCCAAAGCTGGAGGCTTTAATCATATTGTCCCTCCGCTTCTTTTACCAAATATAGACAAAACAACTGCGGTGAAAGAATGTGAGCGTGCCGCAATTAGCCAAGTTCGGAAGAATGCTCGGTGTTAGATCTGAAGTAGTTCTTACAACAGGCACTGAGAGTGCAGTTTGTTATCAGATGTGTTTCATGTTTGTTCTCTCAGCAATCCTCAAACTCCTGAGAACTAATTTATAGCAAGTTCTAAATACAGTAAGCCACATACAGGCGTGACTCAAATACATCAAATGGAAAAAGAGCAAAATTGTAAAATATCTTTAATATTAATACGTTGTATTTTGCTTTTTACATGTGTTAAGTTTCATTCTACATAGCACTATCCCTTAGAAACCTAAGCACATGAATATGACTCACTATTTTAAATATAGAGAAATCAACTGTAAGTGCGGGGACTCCCTCCAGTCCAGAGGGTGCATGACTCATAAGCACAAGGCCGCTGTGGTTAATCATGAGACATCTGACTCCAAACTAATAGCTTTTTGTGCTTTTAATTAGTTCTCGACTCCGAGATGTTATTAGCCTTTGCTCCAATATCGGGGATTGAGCTTTAGCCGCAAGGGGCTATGATATGTTAATCTGCTGAGAGAAATAAAATATTTCTCTCAGTCTTTGGTCACAGACAAAGTTTCGACACTAACAAAGTTTTGAGATTTGGCAAACACCTGACAGCTAACGTCACCAAGAAAATTACCTTATTGTCTTTATTTCACATGAGGATGCTTTTGGGCTACGTAAAAAAATAAATAAAAAAAATATGAACATCCCCCTTTTGTTTATCTAAATAGCTAGTTTCCTTCTCTATCATTCCCACAACATGGCAGTGCAAGGCTGCAGTTAGAAGGGCCAATTTATTTTCTCAGCATGTTGGCACTGATCAACGCCAGCTTCCATCCGGTTGAAAATCTTCATCAGCAACGCAGAGGGACGATAAAGTGTTGGGAGTAATTTGACGCCAGGCGGCCTCATTACAGGCTGGGTTCAGACAGAATCAAGGGGGCTGGGGGTAACACCAGGCCTGGGATCTGGCAGATGACAGTCTGGAATAGCTTGCACCAGATAAATATAGCTAGACGAGAGAACCAACAAAAGAGTATGTTGCTTCACATGGGGTTGACGAAAGAGGGAAGGGGGAGGGAAGGGGATCCAGGGTGGGGCTTTTGTGTGTGCGTTCATCCATGTGTGTTTATTTGTGTGTGTGAGGGTGTGTATTGTGTGCATGCTGTGGTTCACACAGATCCCAATGTTAGGGAGCCCGAGCAAATGTCGTCATCCGGCTGGTTACGAAGGCTTAAAATAACCAGAGGAAAGGATGTGTCCCATGAAGTTTGGTTGGACTGACTGTACGGCCGCCTGCAGTAGCATGAAGCTGAGAACAGCTGCACAGTGGAGCTGAAGCACACGTAACTGGTCTGCCAAGCCAGACAGCCAAGCTCCTTGTGCAATCATGTGTTGAATCTTTCACACAGTTGTGGCAAAACAGATGCTAAAAAGTTCTGCGTAGTTTCATAGAAAATTGTGAAGTGAGCACAGATTCAGATTATGTGTTGTGGGCGTCAATTTTATGATAATTAAATTATTAGAATCTATTATTTGCCGTTTGTCACATAGAAAATTGAATTCATGAATCCGTTTAGGCATGTATAGGGTTGTGGCTGAGACAGGACATAAAGTCATCAGCGAAGAACTGAAGGAAACGACATATATTCTATTAAGGTGCACAAGTAGCCCTTAAAGGAATATTTAGACATTTTGAGAAATACCCATATTCGCTTTCTTGATCTTACACAAGCAGGCTGATAACAACTCTCATGTCTGTAAAATACCAATGACGCTAAAGCTACTGTAGCCAGTTAGCTTAACTTAGCACACACACTGGAAACCGCCCAAAGGTAAAAATTTGCCTTAGCTCACTATATCTCATTTGTGTAATCCTTTTTTTTTTTTTAAACAAAGTGTAAAACCGCTGGATAATGCAAGGCTAGCTGTTTCTGCCCATTTCCTGTCTTTGTGTTAAACTACTGTAAGCTAAGCAGCTGCTGTGGTATCAATCTTCTCATCTAACTCTCAGCAAGAAAGTAAAAAAGCATCTTTCACAAAATGTTGAACCATTGCTTTAAATGATGATGCAATCTATTTATTTTGGATTCTATGGATCAATGTTTTCGACCCTTTATGATAGAAGTGCAGAGGACAACATATGCTAATATCTTTCGTACACTTATTTATTAATTTGTAAGTAAGTATACAAATGTTCCCTTCTTTTCAATTTTTCCTTTTGCTAGTTCTTAGAAGGTGGAAATATTTATGTTTTAGGGCTTTAAATGACCTCTCTCTGATTTGAAACTCCAGTTGAACACAATGTCAGTCCGGCAATTATTGGCTTTTATCCTGAAGGAGACAAGATGTGCTGAAACACTGATCCACAGAAATTAAAATATAAAAACTCTATCAAACTTATCAATAAATTCAATAAAATAAAACATCCATTCACCACTCTTATCTTAAAAAACATGTTGCTTTGTCATCACACTTCTAGCTGAATGTATGAGGGACACTAGTTGAGTCTGCCTCATACATTCTTCCTTGAAAAAAAAACATGTCTGTCTAATTTTTCGTGCCTCGCCTCCACACACATATTTGCATTTCCAGACAATATTCACATTATCATGGCCTTTGGGGAGACCAAGCTCAAAAATGATTACATGCTTGATTAAACGGCGGATAATGTGAACTATCTTGTGCATCAGAAAAAAAAGATTGTGGGAAATGAGAAAAAGAATTGGAATCTTTGAGCAACTGACAACAGCAGCTGAAGTCAACAAATGATCGGCCAAACCAGAAGAAATGCAGATGATAGAAGAGATGAGTGCGCACCGAGAACAACTAGTATTTTTGTGGCCAACTATGCAATCTGATGTTTCATAGTGTGCCAGACTAGGCCATGGGAATATGCTCTGGGGAATGTAAAGCTACGGAGAAGGGAAGCTGACCATGCGTGACCCCGGTGCATCTTGTCACTTTACAGCCAAAAATGCATTCCCAAGCTTCTCTTCTGACAAATCTCTATTGTATAAGTGACCACGGAGGAGACACTCTAGATGTTTTTAACATTGTTGTTCAGTTTAGATTTAGTGAGCTTAATTGCAATTCTCTCAGAGTATGTTTTATAGTTTTCTGAGGGGAAAGTACTGTAGATTTTAACACCCCAACAAAAAAAAGTCCCTTCTTCTTTTCAAGCAAATCAATGACACACATGGCCTGTTCAGGTATTCCAATATAACAGAAATGTGCCCCAACCCTTGTTTAATAACCTCCAGAGGCTGTATAGATAATTTGCAGTGTGAGAGAGCGTTTTGATACACATAAGGGTACCAAAAACAATTGGATGGCAATTAGCTTAAGGCCAGCCTGAGGGGAGGTGGGGTGGTAATGAACTTGCTTTTTCTGGCTGCCTGATTCTTTAATGCATATTCATTTATTAGAAAAATGAGCATGCTCCTGGTGTTTCTTTGCCCTCTTTCCATTAAAGTGCCCATATTATGAAAAAATCACTTTTTCTGGGATTTGGGGTGTTATTTTGTGTCTCTGGTGCTTCCACACACATACAAACTTTGAAAAAAATCCATCCATGCTGTTTTGAGTGAGATACGGTTTCTGAATGTGTCCTGCCGTCAGTCTCCTGGTGAGCTGTTCAAAATCGGCCCGGATTGTGACATCACAATCCGAAACGAGCTGGCTGACCGCAACCGTTAGCTCGTAGCGTTAGGGCCTTTACAGAGTCAACGCAAGCAACACGAACAAGCAACACGAACAAGCAACGCGAGCGACGCGCTCCCTTTCATAGTCTGAACAGCGGACGCAAGTAGACCCAAGCTTCACGGGCGATGCGTGAAATGCAATACACCGCCCACGCAATAGGGGGTAGCAGAGTGCTCCACGGTGTTCGGTCGGCAGAGCCAGACCCTCCCGGAGAGTGGCTCTTGTCAGGGAGCAGCTGGCTGGCTGACTTCTTTTTATCAGATGCTGGCGTGTTTCCCCACCAGTACAGTGTGCTACGATTGGGTAAACATGGTTTAGCAGGTTTTAAAAATATATAAATACATTTGGGTCTCTCTCTCGCCTCTTGAGGAGGGCACACAGCATAGACTACACACACACAACGTTGATACATACCGAAAAATGTGACTCAGTAGTAATATGTTTGATGAATTTGCTCAGCTAAGTTGATTCAATATTTTTGTAATGTACAATACGTGCAGTGTTGCCCCCACCGACAACGCATAGTATTGTGCGCATCGGCACGTCACGTATCAAAAACTGGGACGACACATTTGGCTACGCATCAACGCATAATGGCGGCCGAAGCGTAGCGATGCGTAGCCTTGCAGGCGCATATACATACCGATGCGTTGACTCTGTAACGGCCCTTAGCGTTAGCATGCTAACGCTAATGCTAACGCTAGCATGCTACCTCGTTCTCAATAGCAAAGCACTGCTACAACACACACAAGTTCACAATAATCTACAAAAGAACTACTTACATGTGCGCCCTCATTTAGAAGTCTCCCAGCTAATCCTGCCTTGTAACTGACCGAAGTTGGAGAAACAGGCTCTCTTTTACTGTCTCTAGAGTTGAAAATGAGCATAATATGGGCGCTTTAAATGCATAAGGGAAAAAGTTAAAACATGTTATGTAACTGCAGGGCCATTTAGTGAAAGTTTATTTAAGGGACTGTCTGGTGAGTGGCATTTACTGTTACATACTTAAAATGGTTTAGATCCATGAGGTGTTGAACTAACACTTAAACTCACTATTTCATCTGTGAAAGTCAATATACTGCTAATATTAAGACCATGTGCTCTTTCCACATCAGCCAGTGGATCCAAGTGAAAGCTATGATCCTTAATTGAGTCAACTAATTATCCTGAATTTAGTCTCAAATGGGAGATGTTAGTGAAGAGAAGAATACCCTTTTAATCAGGTTTAAAGTGATGGTTCGGGTAATTTCACCCTGGGGTGCTTTGCTCCATGACCTAGAACGAAACACCACCCCAGAAGCTTTTTTCACCTGGCTCGAACATTGGGAGAGTTAGCGTAGAGTAGCGTTATCAGCTGAATAGCTTGGCACAGGGGATAATGGATCCAGTGATGTATCTCGTAAATGACCCCACTAATAATGCCCGAAATGATACCAAACTTCAACACTAGTACAAATAGGTAATGCACTCATAAAACGATGGATTGGAAAGTTTGTAAGTACACCAGAAATGTATATAAATAACACTTGCCTGCTGGCTTCTGCTCTCTGCTGTTGTTGTTGTTGCTTCTGCCGGCAATTAGACGAGTGCTTAGGGCCGTCTACAAATTACAACACCGAAAAGAGATGCAACAAAAATATTTATTAATTTAATGATTAAATAAGGTAATGTCTCCAAACTTACCTCAATTATAACGTGTCTCCTGCTAGTTATACTACAGCACTTACTTTAAAAAAAAAATTAAATTAATAAATATTTTTGTTGCATCTCTTTTCGGTGTTGTAATTTGTAGACGGCCCTAAGCACTCTTACTGCCCCTTAGGTAGCAGCAGCAGCAGCAGCAGCAGAGACTAGAAGCCAACAGGCAAGTGTTATTTTATTATAATATACTAATTTTCAATCCATTTGTTTATAGTGAAGTATACCTTATTGAACTCTACTTCAGATCCATTAGCTCGCGCGCTAAGCTATTCAGCTGATAATATACTCTACGCTCCCAATGTTCAAGCCGGGTAAAAACTTCTGGGGGTGTTTGGCTCAAGGTCATGGTGCAAAGGACCTTAGGGTGAAATTACTCCGAACCATCACTTTAAGTTATGACTCAATTGAGACATGATGGATGGGGAAGCAAGTTTAAGGAGGGTGGGTCACACACACAGGCTTTTACTGTAGCAGACAGTGAAAGAGAGGTCAGCAGTTTCAAATAGAAATATCTGATCCCTTGAAAATGTGGTCCAAACTTTAAAATAGGAATATCTTCCCGTGATTAGATTTCATTCTCATCACCCTCAACACACTTTATCTAAACAAAATGTATGTTTCCCACTTTGCAACTAGACATTATCAAACCAGATAGCACATCAGTTTGTTGAGGGGTGGTGGTGATAGGACAGAAATGAGATTTGATACAAGCAATCATAGTAAGAGAAAATATGAAAAGTTAAAAATAAAAATAACCGCAAGATGTTTTCCCATCTCTGCACAAGTAAAGATTTGCTTTCGGTAATTTGTCATATAGTGTATCTTGGTGGAAGTCTTAACACTAACTCGCTCAGCAGCTGTTGTTGCAGAGAAATGTTATCCAACATGCAGCTACTTTTTCCTGGCCACTGAAAGTGGAATAACCTGGGTTCACTGCCTTGCCAAATTGTGGATTTCATTTCTAGACGTAATTAAACATGGTTGTCAAAGGTAGAGGAGACTGTCATGTTATTTTAAAGGTTGTATGTGTTGTATTTCTGCTTTCCCGATGCATTGACATGACAAGTAAACAACAGGGATTGCAATTATCCTGGTAATTGAAAGTAAACATCCTATGCCAGTAAAATTAATCAGCTTCATAACAATGACTGAAATTGTTCACAATCAAGAATAGGCCTAAATAATAGATCGTTGATTAGGTTTAATCACAGACATCTTCATTAGAGGCTGCACAATCTGAACACAAACAGGACCACTTCAGGCTACCACTTCTGCTTGCAGCTCATAACAAATTACAGTATGTTCATGTTGGCATCGCTGTAACCTTCCCTTCTCCTTTAATGGCGAAAACTTCAGTCTCTCTTATAACTGACTACTCTGCTGAGCAGCCAATTGTACCTCCCCAAAAAATGTATTCACAATCTTTTACTGGGAACGCTGGCCTCCATGTAGCACTGTAGAAGAGGCTGGTTTCAACGTGACACCTATAGTGCTGTGCTGAAAGGTAAAATCCAGAGCACATTCTAACAAAACATGATGTGGTTGTTTCTGGATATTTGAAATAGTGCATTGTTGCCAGGGAATGTTCAGACTTTACCTGACATCTGTCTTGGTGCATGCAGACCAGCATTCCTGAGCCCGTTGATGAGTTGAGTTTGGAAGCTGATGCAGGGAATTAGCTCAGAAGTACTTTCAACAGCTGCATAGAGGTGTCAGTGAAGTTAGGATTTTGATCTGGCTGAAGAGTTTGTGTTGTACACAACATTGAAGCAGCTGTTTCTGAAACTTAAAAGAGAAAAAAAAACTATAAAGAGTTTTTAAGTCTATCTTAGTATTAGTATTTAGTTGTAATTACATTGAGGCAAATACTTAGACTGATTGGGCCCTGTATGGTTTCCTGCATACTGGAATAATTAAAGTGATTTCATTGTAAAAGATGTGGGATGAAATCCACAGTACTTGTTCTGTGCAAAAAAAATTATTCTGAACTTTCAGAATAAACTGAAAGGAGGCTGTAAATAATTCTTAAATGATTTATGTTTCTGCCCTACTATGGGGCCAAAAATGTAACAGGATGGTGAGGTGAGCCTGTCCAATACTTTGGTCCAAAGCAAGTTATCTCTATGACTACTGGTTACATCACCATAATAACTTTGTATGGATATTCAAAGTCCCAACAGTTTCTACAGATTTTTAAGAATCTCTGACTTTTTGTTTAGTGCCACCTTCAGGTCAAAATTTCCACTAGGCCACTTTGAGCTGAATCCCAATGTCATCATGCTACCACGCTACTAATGGGAGTGCCCCTGAAAGCTGATAAAATATTAACTTAACCTGACCATGCAGGTCTGGTTGGCACTACTATGTTCCTGCACGGAAAACAAATCGGTATGCAAATTCTTTCATTCTTTCAGCCATACTGAGCACAAATTGTTGATCTATGCTCTTGTTGTCACTGGCATGTTGATGTTGATGTGGATGCTGATTGTTGTCGTTACCTTTGTACTTATTTATGACATGGATGGGATAGACTGTAAAAATGAATTGGGGATTAATAAAGTTTTCTGTATCTCTATCTGTATGGGCTACCATGCTAATGCTAAGCAGCTAAAACGTTCATTATATTCATTTTAGTTAATTGTGTTAGCAGGCTAACATTTGCTGCTTAGCACTAAACACAACGTACAGCTGAGGCTGATGGGAATGCGTGATGATGGAGCTATGTGGCATGTAAAAAGTTACTTTAATCACAAAAGTCACATAAGGGCTTTACTGCAGGACCTACATTTAGTCACAAATTCTATTTGACCCCCTTACATACTGAGATAATACACCGCCTGATTATCGTTATTATCAGACGGCTTTTTTCCAAAGCATATGGTTTTAGACCTGTGTGGTGGGGTTATGTGAAGTCTTACTATCAGATGTATGATTCATTCACAGACCATAATGCTTTTACCTTGACCAGAACAGACCTCTTTCAAATGCAAGTCATAAACTATAGATGGTGGTCTCCATGTGAACTCAATGCTGACTCTTGAATTGTTCCACGGTGAGGTCACTTGGAAACAAACTTAGTGGCCCCAAAACTGTCTGTGGAGAATTAGAGGAGTTGGATAGCATGTACTGTAACAGGCTGTTGTACTGGATTTATGAATGAGGCTTTAATTGTGAGCAGGTGTGTTGTGTTAGAGACATTATATACTTCCTTCCTGTGAGTCGTGAGCTACAAATATATATTGTTTAGAAAAAAAAAAGTCCCATTGCATTGTTGAGTGAAATATATCTATATAAATGATGTTAAGCCACTGAAACTCAGGCGTACCAAAATCCCATACGGGCACATGGCATGATTTTAGTGAATCACTGTGAAGACATGGAACACACATTGTGTGAGGTGGATGCTGTGGTGGTGCAGAGCTGGACATTTTATTGCCAAATCCAACAGGAGCAGCCCTGCCGTCCCGTGCTCCACCCTGCCTCGCCCTTCTGTGTCAGCGCTTCTCTGCCTCCTCCTCACACGCCATGCAAGTCAACATATACATGACAAATATGAATGCCGTGACTTCATTTTATAAATAATAATAACTATGACATACATGATGAAATAACAAAAATACAGCTTTGACAAAGTTTTTCAATTCAAAGAGGCAGACTTCATAATAATAGCTACCTCCTCTTTTCTCTCTTGGCTTTTTCACTACACTTCCCCTCCATCTTACTTATCCCAAAGTCTGTGGTTTTGTGGCCTCATCCAATAACATTCCACTAAACTAACTGAAATTATTTCTGCCTACTGTATGTCCCAGAAGTGTTTGCATAACTAACATTTGAAATACACTTATGAACACCTTTCTTGGTGTACAGATATTTCAGTGTACAGCAGCACATCCTTATACAATTTCACCAGAGCATGTAAATACGTATAGATGTTTTCCAGAAAGATTACATTCTGGAACATAGGTGTTTAAATATGTTTTTCTGTCATTTCCACTACAATATACACAGTGGATATTAACAACAAATATGTTGAAAACATTGGTTACCTCATTTGACTTTATGGGGCATTACATGAACCTGCGGAACCAAGACACTCAACAACAAAAAGACTATTGTATCTCTACAGTGTTACTCATATCCAAACCGTTAGCCTGGAAGCCACACAGCTAAGTATGTTTATGAGAATGCATCATTCGCACATTCCATACTGTGCAGTGCTGCTTTCTTGATGCATTAATATCCATGGGCCTTATTCTTGGTGAATCGAGTGCATCCGCAGAACATCTGAATGCCAGCTGGATGGCATTGGATGCCTTTGGCAGGATTATCGAGAATCAGTATACATTTCGGAACAGCGTTGATTAGTAGTCAGAAATATATAGGCGGCTTCATTTGGCCTGCGGAATTCAATTCCTCAGCCTAATTTCAATTCTAATAAACAACTGTGAATATGTTCGTAACTAAAGGCCAGAACTCATTTACATCGGATTCCCAGGTCGAGTGTCATGAATTTTTAAAAAGCTTCCACATATACTGCGTTACATACACATCCATTATAATGTAATATCTAGGATCCTGACATAATACAAGATCATCAACAGAGGCATATCAAACAAAGGCAGTTACAGCAATGGCTTGATTTAGATATGTTTTGATTTCACAAGCATGCGAAGAAGAAATGTGAGAACTTTGAGTGAACTGCATTACAAAGTGAGTGATATTAATTTTCAAATGGATGTCTGTACTGGGGGATTCAGCACGTCTGTATATGCTTTCAGGCTTTGGTAGGAAGGATGGCTTATTGTATGTTCATGACAGCTCTTAGAGCATGTTGTTAAGTGCTCAGAGCACCAAAGGCTTGAAGTTACACGTATATATTTAGTTGTAAATGGCTAAAATGCTTTAAAGGGGTTTTTCTGTTGTCGCTCGGCTACGGCTGACAGCATCGATGTCCATTCGTTGTTCAGCACTGCAGCAAAAAGAGAGGTGCTCAGTGTACTCGGGTTTGTTCCCCATGGATAAACAGTACAGCACATTTCTCCATAGAGTTGTCTGTCAAAATGCACTCACACTTGTAGATTGTGTGTGTTTCAGTTTAACTACAGCTTCTCATTGAACATGACTGTTGCAGTTAGCGCTGCCACATCAGATAACTGCGGCAGTTAAAAATAAAACACATTATTAAGGTCTTGTGAAGCTGCTGTCGCACAGAAAGTGACGCTATTGGAAACAAGACCAACGCCCTGACACAACGCCAAGGCCTTATGGTGAAACAGCAGATCAGAAGCCTCCAGAAGGAGCTCTTTTGCCCAAAATACATCTTTTGCTGCTCACCAGAAAATCCCCACCTCCCCCTGGGTATACTGCATATTTTTTTCTTTGAGTCTTTCTTTCCATTTGTACTTTCCTTTGCTGCACTTAGTCAAGTGTCGGTTGGAGCAGATTTTTTAGGACACAAAGACTCCTTTTACAGTAGCCATCTGAAAAATAACTTTCAGTGTCATTTGTTTTGTTTGCTTTTCTTTGGGGGGGTTGGGGTTCTTTTCAGCCTGGGTTGGATCGCCAACAACATAGTTGCCCTGCAGCTTATGAATGTTTAAAAAAAGAGTCTTCTTCTTAATCCAAAACCACCTCAAAGCTTGGCAAAGCTAAAGGACGAACGCAGTAAAAAGGAGCAAACACATTCCATGTCATCAGCCACGCAAAACTGTGCTGCTTGTGCTTGCAAGGCTGTGTGTTTGTGAACTAAATCCATGTGTGCAATTCAGTTTTCCAAAGGTTCTGTCAACTCACTGTAAGTCTCACACTTTATGTTTGCTCACCACACCCTGTATGTACAGTATGTTTGTTTATCATGCGGCAAAACCAATAATGTTGATATTTTCGCCATACGGCAGGTGTATACGGGGTTGAGAATTTGAGAGATGAGTCATTTTTCAACACTTATCAACACCCGGCTTCACATTCATGTCATTAGGCACATTTACACTGGGGAGCCACCAGTGTTAACTGTGGCTTACATTTCTTGCTCAAAGGCACCTCATTGGAAATTTTTAGTGGGAGGAAACGGCATTACTCAACCCCCATCTCATTTGGGGATTCAAACTGACATCCCTGCAGTCATAAACCATCCTCTATAACCTTCATGCCAGCAGTACATGCTTATGCTTTCTCTTAATCAGGAGTTCCTTTATCTGCGTCGAAGGCTGTGTGTTTGTGCTTGTTTTTGCCTGAGTGGATTGAATTGAGCGTGTCTGTGGCTCATTGGGAGGATTCTGTGAGAACAGGAAATGGGGATCCCTGTGTGTTTATATGTGTGAGTTTTCATGTGTGGCCATCTGAAGCATGAAGACAGATGGATGAGTCATACATTTTAAGCTTCTCACTTTTGATGCTGCCAATATATTCAGTTCCGTTGTTTTATTTTTAACTATATGTATGTCCTTTGTTGTTCTGTGAAAAAGTTTTATAACAAACCAGTTTCTCACAATAATGACAACCATTATGCATTTGGTGAAAGCAGTCTATTGTCTTTACCAGTTCATCTGTGCATACACTAGGGACAGCCACAAAAAGCACCACATCAATATATCAGGTAATGTTTAGACAGTGTAACTGTGCAGTTGATAATACAAGTTATAAAATGGTACACTGACATCATGCAGCGTTAACAAATATAGTCAAATAAAGAACTTACTGAGAATTATCTGTGCCGGATCAAGTACCACACCCTTCATATGACTCAAAGAAAGGAAACAAAATGTCTTGCAGCTTTTAAAAAAACCTGCTGACCAAACTGCCTTAAGCACCCAGTCTCATTTGTCAGAGAAAGAGAGCCACATACGCAGCCAACTATTTGTAGTGATGGCTTGTTAACCATTAATAACCCTGCCATCGCTGAGCACTTGCACATTATTCAATTAACTCGAATGTAAACTATCTCTGCAGGTGGGCTGCCAATATTCTGAAGTGTGGCTCTTTATTTTTAGCAGTTTCATTTAAAAGAGAGCACAAAGCAGTATTGAAAAAAGAAAGGTATTATTGTCACAAATAACTATAATTGTTAAGTGAAGCTAGGTTTCCTCAGACTGAGGCTCGTGATTTGGCTTTTCCAACCTTATCCTTCCTCCTGACATCAACATGTATATTGCTTGGCATGTTATTTGCCTAAAACAGCAGTGTGTACAAGCTGTCTGTCCAAAAATAGCGGGTTTTAATTAGTCAGAAACCATCTTATCTCAACCATCTCACGATACCTCAAAGTAAGTTCGAATGGAACCATCTGAACATTTGCAACATCAAACCAGCCAAGAGAGGCTCTCGGCCTTTTTGTCTTTTTGGTTAGACTTTTGCTTGTTATTAAGTTTGGGTTATGTTTGAGTGCAAGCTCTCAGTGACTTACAAATTGGTTCAAAGGGACTGAGTCACTGGAATCAAAGCTGCACACATCAAAAGAGATAGAAATGATATCACCCACACACATGATGGGAAAAACTGCGTGATAATGAGTCTTTATGAATGTCTGACCCTAATAACAGTATAATCGCATTGGGAGCTGTGAAATCCATGTGTTCACCCATTAGCAAAAGGAACACTCTTCTCAGTCGCTCTGATTAGTCCAAGAAGCTCCCAAAAGGGCCGTTAGCGTGCACACTCGAGAATGTATTTAAATCCAGAGGAATTTTAATTACACTCAGATAGCTTTTAACTGGGTTAGCTTGTGTTGTTTGGATGGTTAATTAATGGTTTTGTAAGCTGTTTTCATTTCATACGCAAACTCCAAACCGGAGTAAACAAGCAGACAACAACATCACAGGTGATGTCGGTGACTTCTTTTAATCAAAAAACATTTAAACATATTTACCATATTATATTAGCCAGTCAAAGGACTTTGAGTATTTGAATCCAGTCTCGATTTTATACATACTGACGTCTCTTCATGTTTCAGTGGTCTTAGATGAATGTCTGCTACTGGTAATGATCAGTTGATTGACTGGTTGGTTAAATGATTTCAACACGTCACTCTGTTTCTGTCTTTCTTTGATAGAGGCATCTTTTGAGAAATGAGTGAAATATTTAGTTTTTTCTCATTGACTTAAAAAAGAAGAATCTACGAAGAAAACATCTAATTTCTCCATTCATCAAGTGTAAGAAATGTTGTGGGGGATCTATTTTATATAATGAAGCAACTGGGTTTTTATCATTTGTTTGTCTGTTTGAGGCTGTGAGAGACCCGTGACTTTTTTTTACAGGAAGTATGTTGCCAGCTTGACAGATCATCCAGATACTCAAAAAGCTAATCCTCGCATTTATGATTAGCATGTGCTGGCGTGGAATTTGATCTCCCTGTGAGGTATGAGATGCAATGTATGCATGCTCGGAACATGTGGTGCATCAGTTCTCACACATATTGACATTCTGCAACGTTTGCTTACTTAGCGCGTAAGCGGCAGTGAACACATCAGCAGATGGCTTATGTTTGGGTTTGTACTGTAAGAGGCCTCCTGTCCAACTTTCCCGCATGTTTTACAGGTGAAAGTATATCATATTTTGTTCAATGAGGCGAAGAAGAGAACGGAAAAGTTTAATCCTCACAAATTCTTCCTTTTCCCAACTGCGCCAGATGGAACATAAAGCACGATAATTCCCTTTTTGGAAAAAGTTCAAGGAGTTTTATATGCGGCCAACATTCAAGTAACAGCTAATGAATCACAATGAGAGTTCCACATACTGTAGGTGCGCAAGGGGGGGTTATACAGGAGGTCAAAAGAAGAGCGAGCATAACAGCCCAAAAGGGAAAGCCTGCCTTTTAAGCCCCCAAAAAATCTTACCTTAAAAAAAAATGGATCGCCATTTTCCTGACTTTTGGATGTTTGTCTCCATGATTGAGATCAAAGTGTTTCTTAAACAGGTTGAAGTGCTCCTCTGTGCCTACTAGCAGAGGGAATATAAAGGCAATCAAGTTTATTGTAACAATCATTTATTCTGTATTACATCTTAACACACACACTGATTATGAGTGAGCTGAGGAAGTTAAAAGTCATACATCAATAGACATTGATTAAAGTGAATCACTGTGAAATCGCTGTATTGTTTAAGGCTACATTAGGCAAGTTGTCACTGTATATTACAATTTCAATTTCTTATTGAACAAATGTGACTAAAGTGGGACCGTAACAGAGAGAAATATAATTAACTGTAGAAGTAAAATTGTGATGTTGGGAATACAGTATGGGACTTTTCTCTACTGTCTATCTGATGTACTGTGATGCCACGCACTGTTTTACTCACTACAATTGTTCATAAGATTAAAATGTGGGAAACAACGAAGGAACCATGATGGAGTTCAAGCTTTTGTCATAACAGGTCATAACTACCATGGTTAACAGTTGAATCCTGGAAGACCTGTCAATCAAGTCCACACGACCAGCAAACATACCCTCTACACATCCTGATGTCATCTCAATGAAACAGCAACTGTCAAAAATGTCATCTTGATACACACTAGACGGCATGAAGTTAGCAACTGAAGCCATCACTTCTTGGGAAAAACTTGTATCGACTAAAGAAGAGTCCTCATTAATTTCCTGCATCTTAAGACGCTGTACGATTCATGGTGGTTGTCACTTGATTGAAACTTAAGAGAAAGATAGAAGCAATGAGCAGTCTGTCTAGAAAACGTTAGATCTTTGGCCGCACGTTATCATTTTTTGGCATCCTTTGATTTAAAGCAATCACAGACTAGTTGGTGCAGCTTACTGATTTCTGAATACCAAAGTTAGATCTTGACGTTTAAAGCACCCGTTGCTTCCATTTGTAGCCGCCTGTCAACATTTAAAAGCATTCGATATAAAATAAAAATGTTCCATCAGAAAGGCGATCTGTTGAACATACAGTACTGTGTAATTGACCTGCAAGTCTGTTAAACAAGACATGTGGGCAGAGTGTCAATGTCTGCCAAATGGCAGCATGTTAAGCACATGTTCATAAAACATTAGGAGGGAAATGGAGAAGAAAGAAGGTGAAGGACAGAACATTGGCTCCAGAAGGGGACATTATCTGTAATAGCACCATCATGACATACTTTCACTCATCCACAGTGAGCAGGAGCAGAGAAGTAGACTCCTTCATTAAATTCATTGACATATTTTAAACAAGGTACACAATTTGTTCTTAGTATGCTGCTTGTAGACTGCACGACTCATGTGCATGTAATTGCATTTCACAGTACGATGAAATTACAATCACGTTCATAAATTTAACTTTTGTTGGCTGCCCAAGGGTTTTTCTATAGTAACCCAGCGATTTAAACAGGGAATATGTTGTAACGAAATAACAGTCTTACATTACATGTTCCTTATCATACTGTACTATAATACGAGGGTTAACTCTGTCTTTTTATTTCCATGTCTTTTACATGTATTAACTGGTGAGGATGCCTAGGACTTGCTTTTAGCATATTTAAGACCATTTTACATGGTTCTTATCTTAAAACAAGATTCAAATGTGCTAGCAACAGTTGCCATAACATCCGGAAAAACACACGGTCACCAGCTAGAAACGAGACGCCAGCTTTGGTCTATTTCTGTCTGAAATCAAGGACACATTGTTTATTGATTTGCCAAGATTTTTGCGTGATGAATCTGCCACCATTGTAATTATAGAATGCTCAATATAGTGCTGGGATGGAAAGCTTGATTGGCATAGCACCAGTAACTACGGAGGACTGTATTAAGGGAAGGGTTAATTGATAGTAGCTCTGCGTTTACTGCATATTTGCTTAACATGCTGTTGATTCCAACAGTTTTTTGTTCAGATCATTTTGTGACAAGTCTTGCAGTACATAAATGCAGGGGAGGTGTATGAAACAGGAGTGAATTATAGACCCACACTTAACAAGTAAAACCTTTCATACAATCAATATCTGGATTAAGGAATATACTTTAAACCCTCTGGGGTTTGTTTTTATGTTTTTCTCCACAACATCAAGGTTTACAATGGTTGCCTCTATCTGGTTCTGTTGTGTTATCGGCTACAGGGTCTTGTGAAGGCAAGCATTGATTTTAGTCGTCATGGGCTTTGTTTTAGTCTTCAGTCAAGACAGTGACTCTGTTTCAATGGAGATTCAGCCTCAAGCAGTGAATAAAAAACACATTCCTCACATCCCCTTTTGCCAGTGCTCAGTTCACTCGTTAATGATTTGATGATCTCTCTCTCTCTCTCTCTCTCTCTCTCTCTCTCGCTCTCATTCGCTCTCATTTGCTCTCATTCACACTATGTTTCAACACTGCGCTCTTCCAACAACGGGATTCATCAAGGTCTGACAGCCTTGTCAATATTCACCACACAAAGGGGGCAACAAGCCATCTAGCACCTTGATGAGATGAACAAATGTGTCTTCATATATCCAATTATAGCTGAGGAGCTGTTAGCATTGTATGTAAAACTATGTGTAGCGATTTGGGTGTTATGCGCAAAATCTGTGCAAGCCATCTGTGCCTATGGCCTGTGGCACCATCAATTGTGCTGTGGCAAGATTAAAGAATTGTCTCACAGATGATGGATGGCTCACAAGATGCACACAGTTTGGATTATCAGATACATTTTAACACAGTGTACACAACAAAGTTAATAAACAACAACCCTGAAACATAAACCGTAAATCTAAATGGATGCTATGATAGTTTGTTGATGAAGCAACCTTGAGATACAAAAGTCTTGAGACAGTTGAGAAACGAAATCGGCAGAATGGCAAATCTTGTTCACTAAACGCAGATGTGGAGAACTAAATTTCCATCCAAATTAGCTTATGTTCCACTAGCTTTTTGTAACTCAGTCTTGTTGATGCTTTATATCAGCTGTCTTTCCAAAATGCTGAAACATGCCCCTGTTTTGGTTTCTTTTTTTAATTTCTAACACTGTGGTCCATGGTGATCATCGCAGCCCTTAAGGTGCAGGGACACCCCACATCTTCCTGTTTTTTTTCCAGCCGTTTCAAAGCTAAATGGATATATATTAATGTACTGGGCAGTAAAAAAGATAAAACAATGATTTTTTTGTTAGCACTTAACAGCACTTTTCATGATATTTCAACAGCCTATGGCTAAGATTCATGGAATATATTGTTTGTTGTATGTTGTTGTTGTTGTTGTTGTATGTTGTTGTTGAACAAAATATTTGTCAGCTTATCTAAATTCAAAATGCTTCCTTTTTGCAAAAACCCTGCACCATAGTAGCTGAGTGCATGTAATAGACCCACAATCTGAGTGTTTTATCAGTTTTCTACAAAGCACATTCTGTAGCTTCACTGACAGAATTTTGGTGGTTAGATATATCTGACCAAAAATGTTCCAGGTGAGTCTTATTACCTCTGTCCTTATGTTTTTAACTACACTGACTTGAACAGTACCTTCGACTTTCGGCCTTCCAAGTGCTCCAACTGCCAGTCACCTAACATTATCTATGCAGATAATTAATGGGACTTCTACATCTAGAAATCCTAGACCCCTGAAATAACTATTACCATTTCCCTAATAAATGTCTTGATCAACATAAATAGTGCAACATGTTCACAACTTCTTCTTCTTCTTCTTCTTATAACCAACCCTTTTAGGATCACGGGAATATGCGTTATAGCTTTTGAACATACCTGAAGGCTACGTTCAGCTGTCACAAATGAATAATCCTTCTATCCAGTGTTCTGGCACTTTAGACAGATCTGTGACTGTGGTACAATAGTTTCACTTTAAGGACACACACCTCCATACAGTAGATCAGTCCCGTAGTTGAGAAGCAGTCAACCTCTAACAATAGCTGTGCTGATCCTCTGTCATCATCAATATGGGTGGCACAATATGGGAGGAGTTTTATTTCTCCACAGTCGTGCAATACATATGGTCGTGTCAAACACCGTGATGAGCATTTAGTTGAATCAGCCATGCACATTCGGGGGTAACACAAAAGAAGATTATGAACAACTTCTCTCAGATAAAATGAAGAAATAACACTGTAATCAGTCAGAAGTAATGAGGTGCATTACTCGTAATTACATCTCATGGATACTGTGTGAAGTTGTTGGGACAACAAACTCCCTTCTCTTGTTATCATCTAAATGATAATTGGGTGTAATAAGGACCTTGTGTTTCTATCTGCTAATGTTCTGTGCCAACTTACAGGAACAGGAAAAAGAAAAAGACTGTATGAAGATGCTGCTCTTAATTTTTCTGCACTCACTTTTTGTACTTCACAAGGTTTTCTTTCCAGCCTCCCAGAAGCATGCTTCTCAGTTTCTCTGGGTCTTTTTCGTCATATTTTTTTCACTCAGAACATTTTGTCTTTCTAAATTTTTCTGAAGGTTTTTGTGCTTTCTGTCTTTGAGCCATCCCTGAGGTTCAGCAAAGCTATGATGCACATGAACTCGTGGCACTGTGGCTTCAAATCTGACTCATGACCCGTGTCACAAGTTACCCTTTCTCTGAGGATTCACACATTCAATCTTCACTAGAAAAAAAGTTCGTTGTTCATTCAAATGCTCAGGACAATCTCTGTTCGCGTTTTCTTGGTGAGTGTTTTGCAGGTCATGCAAATAATGACTGTGCTGTCAGCAGCAAAGAGGGATGTAGAGTCACTTTGTATACAACCAAAAAAATGTTTATCTTCACCTTCCTGTCTCAAATAACACCTTTGGAGTTTAGGGAGGATGCAGCAGCCAAAGTAGAACTTTCCCGCCCTGCTTTTATCCTGTGCCTTCGTGTCCAAGATGGATGATTCTGCCTCAAATGTTGCAAACTATAAGTGAAGAAAGTGCTTCCACGTGAAGTAATGGCTGGCAGCCATACCGGAGGTATTCAGACCTTGAGTAAAAGACCAAAAAAACATCTAAACATAATTGTGACATTTGTGTGGTTTTTGACAGGAAACACATATATGTGAATTTGTTATCAGCAACAGCAATGCCTTTGTTTTGAAAATTATGACAGATGGCTGTAAAAAAAAAAAAAGAAAAAAAAAAGAGTTTCATTTCTTTTACCAGCAAGGTGAAGGTTAGTGCAGCCATTGTAGATTACACTGCTGGACTTCTTCTCTTGCTACGTCTGTACACAGGACAAGCTGCCAAAGGGCGTGAGTTATGTACCATAAACAGTGGCTTGTGTTAGAGGATGCATGTTGCCAGGACATCCCTCCAGGCCCACTGCGGTGTGCAGAGTGGCTGCTGTCAGTGAATGATTTGGCAGGAACGCAGAGTTAGTTTCCCCCCTGGGACAATTTTGTCACCACATGTTTAAACCATTACCACAGTTGTGGCCTGAGTGTTTAGGCCCAACAAGTCCAGTGTTTACATTAAATGTGTATTCTATGTTGAAGCCGTATATGCCCTGTGAAGGCAGGGATGACTTCACAAGACAGACGGCACAAGTCTTTTTTGGACTGAGGCAATTCAGATGCAAAAAAGACGTTTGCCGGTTTGCAACCCGGACCAGCTGAATAAATCCGGGAGAGAGACGGCAAAGAGCAGTGATTGCTCGTTCGTCATTACCCACTATAAGGAGCTCTTGAGCAAGAACCGTACCCCCCATTGTTACCTTCCATGTGTGTGTATGTAACTGTGTGGAACAGGGCGTTCCTGGAAAAAGTAATTCACGCTCAGTGAATCTACTCTGTTTAAAAAAAGGTTAAATAAACAAAGTACAAATTTTTCACATTGCTCCCAATCCCCACTTTTGCCACTTAGTGCCTTTCCAAATAATCATTACTGTTTTGACTGCTTTGGTTTGAGTCATACTTTAGATTGGTAATTCACATGTCACTGCCACAACCAAAATAAACTAACATGAAGCTCAAAATCACATAGATTGTAAATAAAGAACTTCTCTCTTAATGTAAAAAAAAAATCTAAAAATCAATTACAGAATTACATTTGTTTGTGGTTAAGAGGAGAGAGAAAGGAGCCTGTTTCAAAATTTAAATCTCCAAAGGGTTTCACCCATGGACCACTTTTTTTCCACTGAAAGCAGAGCTATCCATCTTCAAGTCCGTACTTGAATAATGAAACCAAACTGTGCAAACTGTGGAAAAATTAAATGGATATACAAGTTGCAGCTGGAAGATTAGAGTGCTGTTTACATGTAAGTTGTTTCGCAGCGTTCCCGGGCTTTCCATCTTATAGGCTGTTTGTGGGGGTTGAAAGCGGCGGGTAGAGGAAGATTGAGAGCAGGATAGAGGGACGGGAAAGAGAGATGGAGGGGGGTGGAGAGCACTCCTTACTTCTCCTGTATGAGAGTTGAGCTGTTGTTCAGTGAAAAGTGGCATTATGGGTTGGGTGGAGCAGGGCGGGCCTCCTCGACAGTAGCCTGTTGGAAAACAGTTGTGTGAATGGTGAGAGACGGTGGGCTGACTCAGCCAGCAGGCCGTGGAGAACTGACTGCCAGGTTTGGTGACGTAAAAAAAATACGAAAACTCATATTAGAGAGAGAGAGAGAGAGAGAGAGAGAGAGAGAGAGAGAGAGAGAGAGAGAGAGAGAGAGAGAGAGAGAGAGAGAGTGAGTGGAGGAGTGAGTGAGTGAGTGAGTGAGTGTGTGTGTTTGTGCAAGGGTGAATGTTTATGTTTGCACCATGTACCTCTGTCTTTGGGTGTGTGCATGGAATAGTTTAGAGTAACGCGGGTTGATGGAAGGGTTTAAGAGCAAGCATCTGGATAAAGCATTTATCTGGACCTAAGCAGAGTAAGGAAGGAGAGAGGTGTCTCCAGGGTTTGGGGGGAAGGGGTGAGGTGGGTGGGTGGGGGGCCAGTCTGAGCTGGATAGGGTCAGTCTGGTGGTGTGTGTCTTCAGCTGGTTCTTATTATGGGGCTAATGTGACGCTCTGATCTGAAACACACACTGACTTTGCAGACCCAGGTTAAAGCCGGATATGGGTTTTGGGAGGCCCCTTCACTGCAGCTTCTGTATCACAGTTTCCCTCCTTGGAGCACAGCGAGACTAAGGGCCTCATTTATAGAAAGGCCTCACTATAAAATCTGGTCATGGAAAAGTGTGTAACAATGACGCTTGAAAGTGATGTGACAAAGAGTATCTAGTTTTATATACAGGTTTTTTATGCATACTAAAATTGAATTCAACAGAAAACTAAGGCTACTTTTGTGACACTGCCTGAAATATGTACCAAAACTTAGCATTGAATGCTTGGTTATATTCAGACACTTCTTTACCTATTGTTGGACCAAACATGTATTCAACACTGATTTAAATCATAATTATGTCAATTTGAGGGGCTTTGTTTTGGTAAATGGACTGCTTTACTACCTTGGCAGACAAAGCGCTTCACAAATTGCCTCTCATTCACTTATTCACACACACATGCAAAGCGCTGACTAGTCCATTGGGAGGAACTTGGGGTTAGGGTCTTGCTCAAGGACACTTAAACTTGTGGATACCATAGACTGTTAAGTCAATGGTGGATACATGAGAATCCAGGGATGAAGCTTCCATTACTACCTAGCTTCATTACCACTTTACCGCTGGAGCTACAGCTGCCCAATATAGTTTGGAAAAGCATTGTTTACATTTCTCTAGGTAAGTATCCAAAAAGTATTTTTGTAGTTAGGGATGCATTGATACCACTTTTTTCAGACCAAGTAGGCTACAAGTACAAGTGAAAGTAATTACATTCAGGTACTTGCAGATACCGAGTACAGATATGAGTAGGCCTACTTAATAATACCATTACCTTTCTAAAAATTAATTTGAAAACATGCATTGTTTGCACTTTAATGCAAAATGACTTTCCGAGGTGTACTTAATGCACCAAGTGCACAAGTTCCATCGGTGGTTTGTTTACATGGGGAAGGCAAAATGTTGCCACGGGTGACTTAAGGGAAGCATGAGGATTTAACAGTGTTGTTGTTTCCCCATCATCTCCGACTCTGGCAGTGGTCATGGTGTCTGGAAGAATGAATCTGTAGGCTACCGGGTAAGCTACCTGTCATAGCTACAGACTGTTGCACATCCCCTTTCAAGTGAAATACAGCCACTCATTAGACCCTTTGGCTTTTAGATTTTTTAACCGTGTTTAAGCAAGCGATTAGCCAACGGTAGGTTACCGTTGCCTGCTGCCAAGTGTAGTGCTAACTAGCGTCACAAGCAGTGATGCATGAAGTGGTATCAGGTCTGGTCACAAAGTAGTTTTATGAGTAGGCTATGACTAGCCTACATTAGCAGTGAGCACAGTATCGGACCCGAAACCCAATACTGGTATCGGTATCTGTATCAAAGATATCAAAATCTACAATCTACCAATCTTCTGGCATTTTTGATAAATGAGACCCTAATGACAGATAAATACAAAAATAGGGGAAAACAGAGAAAAAGAAAAGAGAGAGTCTGTTAATTTATGAGATCTGGCTGGGAAATATTTGAAGCCTCTGCAGCAGCCAAGCCCAACTTAAACCCCATCTCTATCAAAAGTTCCCCTGCATCGGACCCCAGCTGAGCAAAGTTTCTCTGGGTCCAGGTCTTAAATCTCTTCCCCTGTGCTGACATTCAGGTGGAATGATTTATGACAGTGAGCTGCTAGTGTTTTCCAGCCCACTGAAAAAAAGCCAATGTCATGTTGATAATTAGTGGTGTAGTGACTGATGCCTGCACTGATTCTCATAACTGCAGTCATAAGGGCACTCAGCGAAAGCTGAATGGATCTATTGATATATCCGAAATGACTGTTAACGGTGAATAAGCCAGACCTAGAAAGAATCAGGATGAGAGCAAACATATACCTTTTCAATACCCACAAAGAAGTGTTAAGGTGGAAAATGACGAGACCAAACCATAGTGCTGTTAAGTGTTCTCTGCCCAGTCATACTTGAAATTGTGACAGTGAAAATAATGCCTCAGACCCTTTCAATAGTGTGCAGCAGTGTACCGGTTGTATGTATGATAGAAACATTAAAACCCACAAAAATACCTCAAGAGTGCAGTATGCTGACATTAAGTGAAGTACCAGGAATTGTTAAGGGACCTTTGAGTCACAACACAGGAACACAGGCTACATGAAGAATGTGTTACATGCTCACGTCAAAGATGGAAAATCCCAAATTCAGGACTAAAAGAATACTTGAAAATCTATAATATTATATATTTGTGCTCTCTTCAGTGCTCTTAACAGAAACGTTTGACATTTTACAAAATACACTTATTGGCTTTCTTGCCAAAAGATAGGTAAGAAGATCAATAGCACGCTCACGCCTCTGCACTGTATGTATGGAGATGAAGCCTGAAGGCTATTAGCTTAGCTTACTCTGCCTGGCAGCTGTTCTCCATTAAATAGTTAGAGCATGTAACTCCACTGAAAATCAGTGTAAAATTGCGTTTACGCTACAAAAGATGTGTGGTGGTGACCGTCTTGGCAAGTGGTACGAGTCATCGGATCACAATGCATCTTGGTGGTCATTTACACTTGTGTTTAGGGCTATCCACTTGTGATCCGATCGCCCAAGACACATTTTATAACCAGGTGTAAACATTGTCAAATGTTATAGGACTTCCATGCATGCACTATAATCCACATTGATACTCACAGTGATAGCACATAAGGAAGTAATGTATTTAGCTGCTGATAATGAAATAAATTAATGTTGCTATGAGTGAAGGAGCAAAAAAACGGATGCAATTTAGAAGGACACAAAGTGAACAGGTCATAAAAAATAGAAAAAGCCCTTAACCAAGTGGCATCAAATAGGAAAATGAGGGCTTCAAACTGGTGGCCTAAAATAACTAATATTAAAATAATTTAGTTTAATTATCCGTACTAATCAGTAGATGTAGCAACAGGACACAGACCCTCTTTGCTCTCCCATTTTGTGTTGACATTGTAAATATTAGAAATTTAAGTGGGTGTACTTAACTGCTGTCTAATTTCCTCCTGCAATTAGGCTTCTACGGTCACTGCCGTAGAACAAAGCCAGAGCAGTCTAGCCAGTCATGCGTTATATAAAGTACAGTAGGATAATGAAAATCCTTTTTTGACCTTTAAATAGTACAGGGCACTTTGTATTCTGCAAGATGACAGATGTATCATTGTTAAAGTCTAATAGTCTGTATGTGATTTCCATCGCTATGTGGCACTGCTTTCTACCTTCCTGTTCTCTCCCTCGACACACTTTCCACATGGTGAGATTTCATACTGGATTTCCTTACCGGTGTGTTAAAATGTACTTCAGCTTAGTCTGTAAACAGCCTTGTTTTATCTGAGGGGAAACAGAGAAAGTCACAGTTGATGTATAAACAGTCACTTGTTAGAATGGTACTTGTAGTGCATGAGTATTTGGCAAAAGAAAGTGCGTGTGTAAATGAGTGTGGAGGGGGGTCAGTTGGTGTGAGGAGGGATATAGGTTGAAACAGTATGAAGGGAGGGTCAGTCCTCTGATGTCACGGGGGGTTCATTTTAACAGGACCCACCCACTGGGACCTTGGCGGTTGATGGCTTCCGTAGCTCGGCTGGGCTGACAGAGGCACGCTTTGTATTAGCCAGTCATAAACTACAGCAGAGCCCTGAGTCACTACAGTGCTTCTGTTCACCGCTGTGTTTGTCTTACTATGTTGTTAGGTGAGTGAGATCATCAGTCCAAAGTCATTATGACCAACAAGTCTGTTAGTTGAGAGTGATGAGCCAACAAACTGTGAATTCGTCACACGCCTTATTCGGCTGGAATATTGGGTTTGAGGAAAGATGTTTACCTTGTAGCTGAAGCCCGACCTGAAAATTTGAGAATGTCCCATTGTGAAGTTTTGAAGTAGCACACTATTTCTTTGTTCGCTGTTGAAATACAGTATATATAGCGAAGTTAACATGAAACTGAAATGCAGCCAACATTTTAAATGTTTTCACTGGCAGCTGTGCAGGAGAGTGTACAGACCGCAGAGAGGAGTTCATGGCAAGTTTCGGAATTATTCCACAGTGATTTCCAATGATATGATTGGATGCTGTGTGGTCTTCAACTACTCCTCCATAACCTTCCACATCTCTGATTTCCTGTTCTCAATCTCATCTCGATCCAGTGATAAAGGAAGAAAATGGCAGCACATACAAAGTCAGTCATCCTCAACAAAACCAGTTTGCTATAGAGGAACAAGGCCCTTTCCTTTTTTTCTGTGTCCCTCTAAAGAAAGTGGGCTTTCGCTATTCATTTTGTATAGAAACCTGGCCTTCAGAGCCCCTCTCGCATTAACAGCACAAACCCAGACAACACTGAGTCTTTCACATCCTTTCCATGCTTTCCCTCCCTTTTTTCACAGGTCCATTTTCCTAAACTGAAATTACATTACACCGCCAGTCTCCTTTCACAAGGAAAGGTCATAATTTTTCGTTGCTGCTGCCACCCCTTGTCTGCTGTGCAAGTGCGATTTTTACAGAGAGGGAGCCTGAAAAGTTAATTATTGCCCTAGAGGAGGCCACCCGCTGAGGCTCCACAAGCCTGTTTTTTTTATGTATTGTACCTCTTCACTCTGGCTAGCGCTGGAGTGTCTCAGAGGGATGCAGATGTAGCTGGGGATTTGAAAGAGGACCAAAATAATGTTGTGTTTGCTTTCACACTGACACAGTCTGGCCTAAGAAATAGCTCTGTAAAGCTTGTAAAAGTGTGTCCCTGGGGACTTCTGAAAAGTCAGCGGGGAAGAGGGGGTCCTTATAAAGCAGCGCTGTCAAGGTATGCAGAGTTGTGGCTCTGCTCTCGCTGTTTAACAGTGCTGGAGTTAGCAGTATGTTTTATACAGACTGCTGTATTCAGAGTCAGATCTGTAAACATGTTGCACCAACATGATCATCTCCTTTTCAAAGCAGCTAGTGTGCTGTGATCATTGTGGGAATATTGATATTGTTTTGTTGGCTTTCTAGTTATTCATTTCATTTCAGTTCATCACTTAATTGTTTTCCAATTATCAAAGAATTATCAATAAACATTTTGACACACTAACCTATGGTAGCCACTTTGGCATTTTTCAACGTGCTTAGTCGGGACTCTTGGTGTCACTTTTTGATGCTCTGGGTTGGGACCGATTTGGCGTCACTTTCAATGTGCAGGGTAAAACCACTTAGGGTTAGGGAAAGATTGTGAGTGGGGTTAAAAAATGTACGTTTAAGTGACACGTGGGACAAGAACGGGACACAAACCCCCTCGCTCTTAATACAACGTCATCTTACAGTGCAGCGGTGGAGCCGCTGCTCTGCCCCGTGCGTTACATAAAGACGCTTAAGGGTGATTTTTGCATCAGTATCTGACGCTGAGAGCCACTGACCAAGCGTCAGTATTTGGCGAGTAGGGAATGAGAACGGGTTGACTGTCCACATGAATGCTCTGACAACTCTGTTACCTAAATAGATATACTATTCATTTGTTTTGCTAATTATGTAATTGCAACATGGATTATGTACAGTGGCAGTATTTTTTCAGTTTTTTTCAAAGCATGCAAGTCAGAGGGAGGTGGTCGGGATGGTGGGAGAAAAAACCCCAGGTGTCTTGATTCCCAGGTATTGTTCGATTTAGGCTACAAAAGTACTTTAGTTAAATTTGAGGAAAAATCGTGTTTTTTGGTCAAATGGTAATATAGTACAACATGTTCTGGCTCATCATTCAAGTCACTAACAACTTTAAAGTGCCCATATTTGGGGTGTTATTTTGTGTCTCTGGTGCTTCCACATGCATACAAACTTGAAAAAAAAATATACATCCATGCTGTTTTGAGTGAGATATGGGTTTCTGAATGTATCCTGCCTTAAGTCTCCGGGTGAGCTGGTCAAAATCTTCTACATCATCGGCCGAAATATTTGGTGTGTGCTAACCACTTTAGCTAATACCACATCACCTAGCTGTTTCTCCAACTCCGTCTATGGTCAGTACAAGGCAGGATTAGCCGGGAGACTTCTTCTAAACGAGGGCGCAATCCCAACTTTGCGTGGAATACCTGAAGAACAGGGACATGTAAGTAGTTATATAGTGTTGTAGCAGTGTTTTGCCATTGAGAACGAGGTGGCTAACCGCTAGCAGCGCTAGCTTAGCTAGTAGTCCTTACCTAGCTACTGCGCATGTGCGACTCCCAACAAAGATGGGATAGAATTGTGATGCCTCACTCTGTAGCTAAAACAGAGAGCTCAACACACAGGGTGAAAAGAGGAGCTGCAGGAATGTGCAGTACAACACAAATATTATGTTTTTTGATTATGTAAACCTATTCTGGTACAACCTCTAAATACAGTTATGAACCTGAAAATGAGCACAATATGGGCACCTTAACCAAGACCTCGACCTTTGCTTAAGATAACCAGGTGATTTGTGTGGCTAAACATAATCATACTGTAAAAGACAATTTATCACATTCCATTGTTTCAAGATTTTCCCAAGTCTGCTCAAAAGCAGCACATTCTGAGAAGTTTGAGAAGTTGAAACTAGCAAATATTTGGCACTTTTGCTTCATATATGACAGTGAATCAATTATTGAAATTGTTGATCAATTGTCTTAATTGACCCAGCACCTAGTAGATGTCTGATATACAACTATTCATAATCCATGTTCTGATAGTCCAGTGGGTTGCTATCTGCAAACATAACTGGAAAACTAATGTTTATCGCAAGCACAAGTGCTATTGACCCTTGTGAGTGATGTAATTGCTCATCATGGTAATGGTTGTGTTGCCATATGGAGGTAAATGCCTTTACTCCCTTAAAAGCTCTCCAATTCTATTTATGGTTAACAACACCCTATCCTTCGCATAATTATATCCAAGAGCCAGTATGTACTGTTGTAACAGACACAGCCCAGCAAAGGAAACAAATGACCAACATAGCCACTATTTATAGTAAAGCTAACCATGGTTTAACCATAACTTACGCAAGTAGGTGGTTTGTTTGGATTCCAGGCAGTGTTACCATGGCAAAATTGGAGTAGAGGAACAACTTTACTTCTGCATAACATTTTAAACATGTAAATCATATTATTTTAAAGAAATGTGCCTACTCATAATGATAAATCAAACCATTAGACATGGTATTGTGCTTGTGATTTGTAGTATTTTCTTTGGTGACAATACAAGCAACAAGAAAGCATCCCAAAGTCCCAAATCTTGTCTGTGCATCTTCACGCTCATTTAAAATTACTCTGACTCATCGGCACAGTCAAGTCACAGGACACAAAGTCGTCTGAATGTCTCCAATCTTCCTGCACTTGTGGTCAGCGTGTCTCCCTTCCCTATAGCTTTTCCGGACATGTGTCTCTAGATTGAGACCAAAAGAGGATGGAGAAGAGTAGGAGGAGGAGGAAAGGGAAAGAAAGACAACAGGGTAATTCATTCAGTCACTGGTGAAAGCGAGGAAGACTTCCTCAGAGCATTATAAATACAAGCGCAGTCAGTCATCAAATTATAGCCATCTGCATTGGCCTGAGACCAGGATTCTGCTTGACACACAATAAAGTAGTGTGATGTGCGGTGTGGTAGCTAAATGGGATCAGAGGCTGTCCTCTTTGGTGGTTAAACCTCCACACACAGACTGACACCAAGTGTGGCAGCAGCGTCACAGCTCCAGCTCACACTCAGGGATGATCCCTTACAGATAATGATGCCTTGTCAGCAAAATCACCTCAGCTAGTTCCTATCTACACCCAGCCCCAAGTCCCTGGAAGATGGACAGTATAGCTGAGTGTTATGTTGTGAGTCTTGTGATGCTCATTCTCAAAAGCACTTCATGTTTACGTTTATTTTATTTTTTTCCTTCATCCTGTAGGTGTGAGTAATCTTTTGCATACCTGTTAGACAGTGTGAACACAGCAAAGGTTTAAGCAAGAGTGCAGAGACAAAAGAAGTGTCACAGAGCAGGACATTTATACAGATAGACTCTTTAAAATGTGCTTTTCCTCCACAAAGCCTATTCTGTACAGAGCTTTACAGAGCTTAGCTGAGGAACTAATGAATTCCAGGTCCAGGTACACTGCAGAGAGTAAAGCTATTGTGTGTATCATTAGAAAATGTGCTCCTTTTCCTGAAGGCAACAGCAGCAAGCTGAATTTGAACCAGAAAATCCCCAGGCAGAATTGTCTTGGCATCGCTTTCTCCTTCAGCTTTTTATCCCCATGCTCAGTGAACAAGCCAGCAAAAGCTTGGGTTTAAGAACCATGGAGCTCATTGCGATTTTCTTTGTTATTGCAATTGCCTGTAAGAAAAGATTCTGTTCCCCCATTTTTCAGTTTCAGCCTGAAGGCTTCTGTGCAATTAGCACTAGTGTTTCATTTGGAATACCTTAGCCTTACCAGAAACTCTCTGAACTGTACCATAATAGCCTCTGGCACAGTCAATAACAGCTAATGACAATATCCTCTGAAAAGGGACATTTTTAAAATGGATGATGTGTAACTTTGATAATTTGAAGTGATTCAGTAATACAACTGGTATTTGCATGTTCAGCTCCATTCTCATTTTGAATTGCCTGGAAGGATCTCCTTGCTTTAGTTTTGATAGTTTTCTCTATTTTTTTTCAGTTCATTAGTTATAATTCACACAATACAGTATGTGATCATGCAAAAAAAAATTTTCTGTGACATTTATTTTTCAGAGCCACCAACATGGTATTTCTTAGGCTGCAGGAGACTGGTGCTATGCTGCTGTGTATAATTGAATGTCTGTGTATTTGGCCCTGTGCTGAGACCGTTCATCACTGACTTTGTTCATGACAGAGCAGCCTTGGAACCAAAAGCAAACGCCTCGTGGTGAAATCACAAAAGCACGGGCACCATGATAAAAGCTTTGCTTTTGTCCTTGCTGAAATCAAAATGATTGTCTTTGTTCACGTTTCCCAGTGTTTGTTGCAGATCTGGGATGGAGGGGTTCATTTACAGGATGAGAAACCAAAGGACAAATGTAGCCTTCAGTGTTTTGAAGTTGGCAGCGTGGCATTAATGTAGATGCAACATAGACACAATCTGCCTTTTAAAGGCACACATACACACAGAAGGCCACCTCCCAACAAAGTCTTGAGAAAATACTTTTTCCATTTATAGCTATCAACTGGAATGTCTTATTTTCCCTGACTTAGTCGTGTCTGAGAAGTTATTCTGTGAGATGTTTGCCTCGTGGCATTAAACCCACCGCCCAGCTAGGCTACTGGATGCTACTGTTGTTTAGGAGGGAATAGTTTGGTCCTCATGATCTCATAAGAATGTTCTAACTTTGACACAGCAATATCTCTCTCTGCTTCACTATTCCAAATATTCCAAAGCATTAGCATTGTGTGATGAGAAGACTGCATTCTTCGCTGTGTTCCAATGAGTTTCTGTGTCTTGTCCCTTGTGAGGGCGAGTGGCTGCCTAATGGAAAGCCCCCTTTCCATATCTCATGGCTAAGGCCACGGAAATCCCATGCTGAGGAAACAGGGTTTTTGGAGGTGGTCCAGTTTAATTTCAGAGCATGTGCACTGGGAAATAATTGACTGCCTCAGTAGTTTACATTTTGTCGAGGGCCTCGCAGAGCACATTCCGAGGCATGTGGCTGAATTTGCATATCATTGAAAACGAGACAGCTCAAGCCTGGGAAATCCTGCACCCCAAGATTCTATATGCCCGGAAAACCTCTGCAGGGGTAATGACTGAAGTCTCAGCGAGAGAATCCCTTTGAGGCAAGAGGAGCTCCTCTTCAGCCAGGAGCAGCTGGAGGACACCTGATAATAAAAATCTGTCCTGAGCAAGTTGCACTGTAATGTGAGACTGATGAGAAAAATGCTCATATATAGTAATTAGTTTCTCAATCTTCCAAATTAGAATTCACAGAGTTACCATCTAGCAGTTGTAGGATGAGTTTATAGCTTCATATTCAGGTGCCTCTTTGTGTTCTTCCTTTCTAGTGACACGTGTTATGTTGCCACGGTGTAGAGAATGCAACTTGTGAGATCAGGCTATTTTATGTCAAAAGGGAATATGGACAAAAGTGGAATTTTGTCTTCAGAAGTGCACAGTCAAAAAAAAGAAATATCCATATACATGTGTGTAGGATGACATATAGTGAAAATCACTGATTGTTGCAGCATGTCTGAGTTCTAAGCTGACATTATGCCTCTTTCTCATCTTTAAATGCAATGTCTTATTTTCACTCTTCACAGAATCCTACTTTGGGGACAGCTACTGCAGTTTACAAGCTTTCCAAGATGTCTCCTCCTTTCACTTGTCACTGCAGATCAAGACAAATCGGCGAAGTGGGCTGCTGTTTTTGGCTGCAGGAAGAGAGGACTACCTGTTCCTTGAGCTCCAAAATGGGAAAATTCAGGTAAATGGTTAACAAACTGTGAAGGAGGCTGAAATATTGCACCCTTTGAGTTTAGTAGCTCACATGGTGCAGCCAAGGTTTGCTATGCTAACATTATCAATTTTGTCGTTCTTGAAAGTTACTGGAATGAAAATAAAATAGAAGATAAATATCACTAAATATGCTCAATAGAGGACGCAAGACGATCATGGCTGTACTTGGGGCTAAAACAACTCATTCCAAAACCTGCATAACTTTCAAAGAATGGCCTAAAATACACAAAGAGATTCAGTGTTGATTTTAGAGGGGAAAAGTGAGTCGTGTTTAGGGTTGGGTATCGTTTGGGTTTTTAAACTAAAATCTTTTTAAAAGTTTAGTGCCTAAACGGTGCTTGAACAGATACCTTTAAAAAAAAACACACAAAATGACAGTCAGCAACATTAAAGAATGGCGTTTTTATGGTGAAGGCCATATGGTCAAATTTAAATAATTTATTTAAAATGTGATAATAACATTTTATTTAAAAATAATGTTTGAGAGGCATTCCGCTTCAAGACATGTATACGACACATTCCATAGATGCCTATATCTGAAAACAACCTGAACTGATTTAAATGTTCTGTTGCCTCCTCTAGTTGTACTACTGAAATGAGGAACTGTGACATTTTACATCTAAAATTAAATGTTTGACAAAAGCATTGAAAAACATCAGGTGTGCGATGAAAGAGATTAATTTCCCCAGAAAGCACAACATGTCTGCATCTTCAATAAGGTGAAGTCTCAGGGTATGTGTAATAAAAGGAATAATTATCTTTAGTCTTCTTCATTCTGTTCCTCAAAATGATATGAGATGCACTGAGCAAATACATTTAATGCCTTGTAAAAACTGAAATAGCCTTATCGGTTTTGCATGTGTAGGAATCATGTCTTTTAACTTTATTGAAACAAAATGCAGATCACTGATGTTACCAGTGAAACTGCTTAAAACTAAATAATAAAATACAGCTTAGTCAACACTTTGAGTATACCTGAGGAATTTTCTGGGGTTGTAGATACACTGCCTAGATCATAAATGGAAATATTACAATAACATTAAGCCTAAACTCAAGTGTTTTATGTGTCAGCAAAATAGCCCACATAAATGGTGAGAGGATCCAGAAATGAGTATTGATAAGGATATTTGGGTTGTAATTTGTTTATTAAAGAGGGAGTTTCTTCATAAATATTGACAGGATTGAACAAAATTGTTGTAACCCGTGTTTATTCATTTTATGAAAAGCATTCTCTTTAAACATTAGTCCTGAATCCCATCCATGTGCTGCCCATGTGTTATATAATGGCTACCAATGGAATACACAATAATGATAACCACCATATGACACAATAATACTACACAACTACAATACGTACAGTGTTTTTGTTTTCCTTTAGGCACGGATGAACATGGGTGCTGGCGAGGTGACACTGTCCTCATCCCAAGGAGTACAGCTGAACAACCTTCTGGACCACAAAATATCACTCACACTGCAAGATGGCAAACTCACAATGACAATTGATGAGCTCTTCCCGACATATGTTCCTGTGGATGACCATGGCGAACAGCTCAATATTGACCAGGGCATTCGGCTTGGAGGAACAGGAGACCTGGATGCTACCTACCTCAGCAATGCCATTCCCCCTTTCCGCGGCTGCATGACTCAGGTCAAATTTGAGTCCCACCAGTTTGATATTCTCAGCACAGCGTTTAAACAATGCCACGACACAAAGGAATCCTGCAGCAGTGAGTTTGAGGCTGGTGATGGGGAGGCAACTAGTTTCAGCACTCCTGATTCCTTTGTGTCCTTCCCCACCTGGAGCAGGGCAAGTGGTGCTCCAAGGGTCTTAGAAGTCCTAATGAAAACCACCATTGAGGATGCGTTACTTGTTTTCCACCCTGGTCGAGATTCAGACTTTATTGCTATTGGTGTTGTGAAAGGCTTTCTCAAAGGTATGCTGGATATCGGCAGTGGCTTGAAGATACTGGAGAATACCCATGTGCAGCTGGATGATGATGAGTGGCATAGAGTTAAGGTTCACATCAGTTCAGATTCTTTTGTCATTAATGTAGATAGCCAGTCTTCCTCCCTCCCTCTTGACTCATCACAAAAATTGGACTTGGTGGGAAACTTGTATTTAGGAGGTATCCAGGGGAAAATGAAGGATGTCTTTCGTGAGAGTGGGTCCTTAACTCACGTAGAGGAGGACATGACAGCCGAATCCTTCATCGGGTGTTTAAGCGAAATCAAAGTAAATCAAAAGGATAGAAGCCTTCAGGATGCTTTGGTGACCAAAGATGTTCACGTTAAATGTGAAGGAGAGGATTATGACTACCCAGAAGCAACTGCAACCTCTCCACCTGTCGACATCAACGATCAGCATTGTTACCCTACAGATGGCATGCCAGAGATGTTCAAAAATGTGACAAAACTTCTTGATGTCACCCCATTGCTTGTAACCGAAGGTGGGGAAGCTTCTCTTGATATCAACAACCTAAGCCCTACATTCGACCTCAGTGCTGCAGGAATGCGTCAGTCTCAGATAATCTTTACTCTCCAGAATGATCCCTGGTATGGCTTGATTGATATGAACACTTATAAAAAACGCACACAAAAGTTCACTCTTCTCGATGTTGTCAATAAGAAAATTAAGTATATGCATGATGGAAATGAAAGGCTTGCAGATCAAATCCAGCTGCAGGTAGTTGCTCAAAGTGACGACTACCTTCCAGAATGTTTAAAAACTCCTCAGGATTATGTTCTCCCAGTTGAAATTCTGCCCGTCAATGATATATCACAACTTGGTGGAGGAGAAATCACCATTACAGAAAACGGCAGAACTCGTTTGAGTCCCAGCTTAATCAAAATCGTGGATTCTGACACACGCTGTGATGAATTAGTAGTAACTGTAACCTCAGAGCCTTCCATGGAAGTTGGTTACTTAGAAAACGGTCAGCAGCCAGGAAGAAGCATCTCAGAGTTCACTTGCAGGGAATTGAAAGATGGAAATATATATTTCATACACAGAGGGGGTAGTGCTGCTGAAATTACCTTGGAGGTGTCTGATGTACAGTCAGTAAGCCATTCAACTACTTTTAAGTTATCTGTGACCCAGCCACATATGACTATTGTCACCAACACCGGCCTTCTCTTGTCTCAAGGAAGCAACGCATCCATAGGTGTTCAAAATCTAGCTGTCATCGCTCATCCTCGTAATGGAGATATTATGTATAACGTCACACAACCTTTGATGTTTGGAGAACTCCAGATAATGACAAGTGATAGAATGTACAAGCAGGTTACAACGTTCCATCAATCTGATCTGGATCAAGAACGCCTTAGATACGTCAGCAAAGACTCGAGCAACCAGGAAGATATCGTGAGCGAGCGTATTCAGTTCGACGTCCACCTGGGACAGTTCTCCCTCTGGAACAACACCTTCTTGGTCAAGATCATCCCTTCCCAAGTGAAAGTTTCTAACCTGGTTCCACTGGAGATGGAGGCCGGTGAAGAGCAAACAATCAGACTCACAGAGCTTCAAGCCCAAGTTAAAGGGAAAAACCCAGATCCACAAACTGTAAAGTACATCATTGTCAAGCCTCCAACAGTCGGTAGTCTACAGTTGTCAGACAGGCAGTTGGCTGAGGGTGACATCTTCACACAAAAGGACATTTTGAACAGTGCTGTTAGCTACAGTGCTTTGCGTGTGAGAAGAGCTGGGGATAGTATAGACCAGTTCCAGTTCAGAGTTTTTGCTGATGATCAGTATTCCCCTCTATACACCTTTCCGATAACCATCCGCGCTAATGCAGATGCTCCTTTTTTGACCAATGAGAGGCTGGTTGTCTTGCAGGGTGGTGAGCATAATCTGAACAAAAACAATCTTTGGATGCATTCTCCAGGTTCCACAGATTTTGTGTACCGGGTCACACAGGGGCCAAAGTATGGGCGACTGATAAGGGACTCCCCACCCGGGCAGCCTAGATTTGAGGGGGCAATAAGAGTATTTAGCAATGAAGACCTCCAGTTTGGTAGGCTTATTTACAAGCACGATGGCTCCAAGACAAGCAGTGATGAGTTCCGTTTTTCAGCATTTGATCAAGCAGCGGAAAGTTCAGACAATGAGGAAATAGTAAACGGTGTTTTCAGAATATCTATCCAATCCAAGAACGAGCATGCTCCTGTGAGGGTTGTGGACAAAGTCTTCAATATAGTCCGCCACGGTCAGCGTCTGCTTACAACAGATGTCATCCAGTTTAAGGATGACGACTCAGGTTTCAATGACACCCAAATTGTCTACGCTCGTGAGGGAATCCTCTCAGGCAACATTGTCTCAACAACTAATCCCTCTCAGCCCCTTTTCCGTTTCACACAAGCCGACCTACGAGATAAGAACATCCTCTTCATTCACCACGGAGCAGACCGGGAACGCTTCTCACTGCAGGTGTCAGATGGCTTCCACAAGACCACCGCGCTGCTTGATATCCAGGCAGGCGAGCCCTACCTGCGAATAGTAAACAACACAATCATTGTCATCGACCATGGAAGCACCAAGACCCTTAACACCACTCTATTGAGCGCTGACACCAACATGGACATCAGAGATAACAGTGAGATCAAGTTCCAGGTCATATCGCCACCCAGCGACGGCAGGATTATTGTGAGTGGGATTGAGGCTTCAGAGTTCACCCAGGAGGACCTGAAAAAAGGCGTTGTCTCATATGAACATAATTATGAGAGTCTGAGGTCCAAGGACTCCTTCAGCTTCTCTGTCCAAGCAAGAGGACATTCTGAAGAGAGCACATTCAGAATTAAAATATTCAAGCAAGATTACTTATCTGAGCCTGAGGTAATAACCAATGAGGTCATCATTTCCTATGAGGGAGAGCACACCGTAATCACCCAGGATAATCTCAAGGTAATGTTTACTGACTCATTACAATATGTTGAGCGAAATTTTATATTTTTGTATGTGATCAAGAGCTACAGTTCAAAAATCTATCATTCATTTTGTTTGCTGACACATAATCTTTAAAGCCCACATTTGTTTTTATTTATCAAGTAATTATGTGACAGAACGTTGTCTTTGTCTTTTTCAAGTTTATTTTCTCTTTGTGAAATAGATTGTTCACATGACTCATTGAAGCATACTGTCTTTTTTATACTCTCTCTCTCTAATCTACATTGTAGCCACATGAAAGCAGGGCTAAATATGACTGTGCAGTTGCTGCTTTTAGTTTATGTACTAAATTACAGTCTATTAAGTGTGGAAAACAGAGCACTAAGTATCCCCAGAGGAGCTTCCTGAAGCCTACTGTAATTTATAAGATGAGCCTGCCTGCACTCCATCTTAAAGGCAATTAATGAGGTTTAAAATTTCAGCCATTCATAACATGGCTGAAATATATATATATATATATATATATATATATATATATATATATATATATATATATATATATATATATATATACCTTGACTTTTAAAATGACATTTCTGAAAGTAAAATGTTCTTTTATTTAAACTTTAATTTCACCACACATTTTAAATCTGCGGTCTTGACTAGAGAAGAACCCAGACACCCAGTACACATACTACTTAAATATTTATCGAATATAGCCTTGACAGCATGGCTTTTACATCAGGTAAAATATTGACTTGGCTTGTGGGAGCTTTTTTCAATGTGTGTCCTTACTAAGAAATGGAAAGATCTTCAGAAATATTGTGAAATGCAAGATTGACTGCTAAACACCCCATGGCTTCAGGCTCCAATGAGTTTATTAAAGCTTCTCAGTAGGGTAACCATAAATCTGCCTGTGTGTAAATCTGCAGCATGACTTTAAACGTTACCAAATGTCACGGATGTCTTTTTTAAGTTTCTGTTTACCATACAGTCACAGTTATACAATTAAATACTCTTATGCATGTATATTAGGTATATACTGTAATAAAGTGGGCAGTGCTCTATTTTGGTGGTTAATATACAACAAATGAATATAGTATGCTGACATTCACATTACTAATACTACAATAATATTCCTGTACTAAAAGGAAATGAGAAAGGGCATCCAACTGGGCGTCCCCCAGTGCATGCAGCATGCACTGGGGGACAACAGTGTCTGTCATCAACTAAAAGTCAAGCACTTTTAGTATATACTGTATATATATTTAATTAGCCAGAAAGCTGAGTAATGTACGTATGTATGTATGATCATTATACAAAAAAGAGATGAAATATTAAGATGTTAATGGACCTTTGTTTTTTAGGTGGATCAAGCTGATATTCTTCCTACAGAAATGGTGTTCACCATTAAAAACCCTCCTCGTCTCGGCCATGTGGTCAAGCTGACAAACAGCTCGGACAGCACAGCCTCGCCTGTCCTCGACTACATTCACTCCTTCACTCAAGAGGACATTGATCAGGGACACATTCTCTATGTGTCTGCATCCATCCAGGTTTATTGTCATTCAATGTATTCCGTTGACGTTAATCATATGTGGCAGCTTGTTCTCTGTGATTTTCACACTGAGAGTAAAATCAGACAAAAGACAACCTCAGTCTCTGATGAGTCTAAGGTTCAAGGTCTCTTTTTAGTATATCAATAACTTATTTGAACATCCATCTCTTTCAGGGCAATGACGCCTTCACAGTTGATGTCAGTAATGGTTTTACGACAGTGGAGGACCTGCACATCTCTGTGAACATTGTGCCCCAGCTCATCCCCATCCAGACCTTCAACTTTACAGTGAAGGAAGGCCTCAGCAGAGCAATTAACGCAGAGATTCTTAACATCTTGCATCCCTTCTACAGCTTAGCAAACATCTACTTTGTTGTGGAAGAGGCACCACAGCATGGGGACATCCGTTACCTGGATGGAGACAAACTTACTTACTTTACATGGGAAGAGGTACGTAATGATATAATAAAAGAAATGTAGAAATGATCAATTACATATGCCAACAAAAAAAATCACCAAAGTTCTCCAAACAGTCACATCTCCCTTCCTCCTTACTGAAAGATTACTTCTTTTTTTCTCTTGTATATCACCATTGGTTTTAAAGTGCTCATATTATGCTAATTTTCAGGTTCATAATTGTATTTAGAGGTTATATCAGAATAGGTTTACATGGTTTAATTTTCAAAAATTACCATATTTTTGTTGTACTGCATATTGCTGCAGCGCTTATTTTCACCCTGTGTGTTGAGCACTCTGTTTAAGCTACAGAGTGAGGAATCTCACTTCTGTTCCATCTTTGTTGGGAGTTGCACATGCACAGTAGCTAGGTAAGGACTACTAGCCAGTCAGAAGCAGAGTATGAGAAAGTGCCATGCTAGCAGCTAGGTGAGCATTAGAACGTGTGTTACAAAGTGACGCACGTTTGTCTCTGAAGTAAAGGCTGGACTACAACAGAGCTGTTTGGAGCAGTTTGTGAACAGTGTTTTCTCTGGAAGATGGTAAGTCCCTTTGGGGTGGACATTGGTTTTTTTCACTTTGTAAACCTAAAACATGCACAAAAAAGATATATAACACAATAAAGGAAAGGGAAAAAGACATAAAGCATAATATGAGACTTCTTAATCAACAATCAAGTAAAGTGTCTTTGTTTGCCAATATGGTGACATGCTATGCTACTGTTATATTACTGGCTTGATTAGCCGCTGGTTAATGAGGAAGGTCAACGATCCAGCTCCTCTTCTCTTTTTGCGTTATTTTAAAATATGATATTTTCTGTGTATGCATGTACCAATCTCTATAACTGCATTTAATTAGCATATTTTGCCACTTTGAACTACCTACATCATCACAAAATACTACAGGAGTACCTGCAAAATCTTGAATCATAAAAAAAAAAAAAAGAATTCCATGAATTCTGACATTTGTTGTTGCCCTGGTTATTGGCAGGAAAATGCCAAAAAAATGTGTATCACATGTGTTGCCAACATACCCGAAACATTGGGTCCTTTAACTAACATTTTTAGGATTAAGTTGATTTGATTAATCATTTCTTTAAAGCTCCTAGATTTTCTGTGGAGAGAGATTCTTATACAGTGTTTTTGTCAGTCTGCGACCAAAACCTTCCCATAAGACCCCAAAAAACCCAATAATCCATATTTGATCCTGTTTTAATAGCTCCAGGGAGTATAACATCTTCCTCTCACGACTAGATCACTGTGGCTGTTCAGGAGGATTACCGCTGCACGCTTCACCATAAAGCTTTCCCCGTTTACTTCTCAGTGCTGTTTTGGATGTGTTTTGTTGTACCAGATAGAGAGGAGAGGGAGAATCTGGGAGCTGCTGTAGCACAGTTATCTGGTCTCTCTCCGTATGGTTCAGAAGCCCCGGTGTTTGGAAAATATTAAAAATGCACGATTAGTTACCGGTGGAAAAAAACCTCATGCATTCTGTATAGACCACATAGCTTACTGGAGATGGTTAGACACATATGTTATAGCTCCAACATCGAGCCCGGGTCTGCCTCTACTCCTCTCTACTTTGCTGAAGCGTTGTGGAAAAACTGACGATGCCTTTGGACCACCTGAAGCCAAAATAACTGGCCCAGTATATTCCTATAATAATGTGTGAGTGCACACAAGCTTCCCGCGCTTTGCTACTGCCAGACTCAGTCATACTGTCGCTCAAATATCCCAATGTGCAACTCGAATGGGTCTAGTGCATAGCAACGATGAACTGAGCCAAAATGAACATAGATATCATCATCTGCCAGGATGGAAATGTCACAGAAAAAAGCTTTTCTTTATACTGCTTTTTTATGTGTGCTCTGTGTGTACACTTTTTTCTGTTTTAATTTACTGTTATACTCAGAAAATGAAACACAGTCAGTTCTCCCAAATGAGTACCACATTGAAGAATAAATGTCCAAGCCTCAGTCGGCGCAGCATTTAAACCAGACCATAATTGTTTCAAAAGTAAAGTCGGATGTGTGTGTGCTTTTCTGTATTGTTGTTTTTTTTCTCCTCTAAGTTCAATGCTGTTTCAAGCAGACATTGGACTAACTGTGTAATTTTGCGATAAAGTCATCAGTTGGGGTAGTTCACTGAGGTCATGTTAAGTGTACAGTTACATCTGGGGTGTACAGTGAGAAAAGCTGAGATTGCTCGATAGTGTCTACATGAACGGAAACCACAAAAATGTAAAGCTACTCTGTGTAGCCACAGCACTGATATACTCCGGCTTGGAACAAAAAAGTCATGAACACATTTAGTAACATATGCAATGTTGAGTGGGATCAACTTGAGGAAATGTAGGAAATCTGAAACACTACTCTGATACACCTTTTGCTTGAATCAGGTTAAGCTCCATCGGGTCTCAATTAGGTCTTCCATCTGTGGAAGACTATTACAGTCCAAACAGGCATTTTTATTTTCCACATAATGGTTTTGGAACAAAGTGAGCAAGCTTACTGTATACAGTTTATATTTAAAATTTTCCAAAATACAGTAGGCGCACAGAGCCTGAGATCTTACATCAATCAAAACTGAAAATAAAATAAATATTGACACCTGCATCCGTCTTTCTCTGAGTAAATCTGAAGGCCACGTGTCCAAAAACCACCCAGTGTTTATTGTCCCAGTGAGCAGACTGATTTTCTCGCTCACTTTCCCCGATCAGTAATGATGATGGCAGTTGTTATTCCAGAAGGATGCCCGTCATATGGGATCCATTTGGCACTTCCTGCTCTCAGAGCGGGTCCTCTCTTCACAGCCATTGACTGGCTTTCATCAAGACAAAGTTCCAACTGTCCTCCTGCAGAGAAAGATCCAGAGTCTCTGGAAATTTGTCAGAAAGTATCTGAAGATGAAAAAAAGTTATGTAGGCAGATTATTTGATTCATACTACAGGACTCTGAAACAAGAACACAGGATGCTGGGTGCTGAGATTCCTCTTCTGTATGCAGAAAGTCAACAGAGTTAGCTTGGCCCGGCCGCAGGTGCTGTTTTCCATCTAACTCATGACACTGGATGACGGATTCCTTTGTGCATCTGGTTTCCCTCAAGGTTTCGGACTACAAGGGAGATTCTCTTTGTTCATGTGCTGCTGCTAGACTTTAAGAGACCTGATTATAGCCTTTATCTCAAAACTTTTGAAAACCTATATATATATCTGTTTAGGACAACAAAAGAGATAATGTATACCAGGCCTGGAATTTCATCATTTTAGGGACAAGGCCACTTGGCCTTTGTTGTCACGGTTTAAGTTGGTTTAAGTGTACAGAATGATTTTATTTTTAATACAAAGTATAACTATCAGTGGGGGGGGGAATCCTTATCGTGTTATTATTTTTGTAGGCTACACAGCGTTCTGTATAAAAGTCAATCAAAGTCAAAAATTGGATTTCATCATTGTTTTTATTTACATTTGAGCATGATCACCCTATGTAAACAGCCGTGAAATTCCTGCCCTGGTGTATACTGTACAGAAATGAAGGTCTGTTAAACAGAAACAGAATGTTCTTATCTCCTGACAACATACAGTACAGGCCAAAAGTTTGGACACACCTTCTCATTCAATGTGTTTCTTTATTTTCATGACTATTTACATTGTAGATTCTCACTGAAGGCATCAAAACTATGAATGAACACATATGGAATTATGTACTTAACAAAAAAGTGTGAAATAACTGAAAACATGTCTTATATTTTAGATTCTTCAAAGTAGCCACCCTTTGCTTTTTTTGATAACTCTGCAAACCCTTGGTGTTCTCTCAATGAGCTTCATGAGGTAGTCACCTGAAATGGTTTTCACTTCACAGGTGTGCCTTGTCAGGGTTAATTAGTGGAATTGTTTCCCTTATTAATAAAAAAGCAAAGGGTGGCTACTTTGAAGAATCTAAAATATAAGACATGTTTTCAGTTATTTCACACTTTTTTGTTAAGTACATAATTCCATATGTGTTCATTCATAGTTTTGATGCCTTCAGTGAGAATCTACAATGTAAATAGTCATGAAAATAAAAGGATACGCATTTGAATGAGAAGGTGTGTCCAAACTTTTGGCCTGTACTGTAAAGCCTTAAAGGAATAGTTAAAAGGAACATATCTGTCTGTTAAATATGAGGCTAAAGTCTGGAAGCAGCTAGCTTGGCTCTGTCCACAGACATCCACCAACCAGCAGCTATAAACACGTTTGTTCCTGTTTGTTTAATCCATACGAGAAACTGGGCAACAGAAGACCAGTCTTAATGCTAAGCTAGGCTAACTATCGCTTGGCTAACTTTCATCTAACTCCAGGCAATAAAACAAAAAAGCATAATTAGATACATGCTTACATTATTCATGATTATATTAGGTAATACTGTGGTGTTGAAAGATCAAGCAAGTTAACAATCCGAGTGAACCAACTTTTGCTTTAAAGAATAATCCTCAAGTACTGTATATGGAGATAATATGGGATAGAAATGGGTATTCTAGTGACTTACTCTTTTCCATAAAGTTGGTGGGCTCACAAGAGACAGATTTATAAAACATTGGTGGAAATTGAAGCAGCAGATGCCAAGATATTCTGACTTTGGCTATGGGAAAAAGGTCCAAACCCTAGATCCTAGCTTTCCCAGCAGCATCTTTGTGTTAGATACTCCCTGTCTAGTAAACGCCCATGTGACAAACTCCACTTTACACAGCCTTTCTGTTATACATTTGTAGTCTCCAAGCAAAAGCTGAGATAATAAGTTCTCCAAGAGACACAAAGGACAGAGTAGATTAGTACCCCAAATGATTAGTAAACTGACTATTATGAGTATATTTATTAGAATTCAGGGGCAAGACAGCTATCTGAGAAGATCATATTGTGCTCCAAAACATTTAGAATTTACGATGGAAACAAGTCATGAATTTGAGTTTCTTCTAATTCTTGGTGGAGTTTGTCCAGGTTAACCCACATATGATGGTTTTGTGGTTTCTCAAAAGCTGTTTTCTTTGGATATGGGCATTAAGAGACACAGTCACACTGTAAAATTGTATTCCACCTTTTAGGCCCACCCAGGCTCTGCCTATTTTATGATGTTTCCTACCATTCAGGTCTGATTCAAAATTGAGTGACAACAGGATCCTTTTTTGTCTTCTCCAGATAAAACTTGGACACGTCTACTACATGCATGACAGCACCGAGAGCAAAGAGGACAGTTTTACACTCTCTGCCTCGGCTTATGAGATTGAGCGCCAGAGCCTCCCTGTCACCATCGCGGTGACTGTCATACCAGTCAACGATGAGCCGCCACAATTGACACGTAATACGGGACTGGAGGTAATGTTTTGCTCTTTGTGCATTTGCTCTTACTTTGAGTTTCCCTCCAACGGTAAACGTTGTTGCTGTAGGAAAATCTTTATCTATATATCTATTAAAAGTACATGTTTAGTTTGTTGAATACTTTTTTTCCTTTAGCACATTTCAACTGATGAGAAGTCAAGCTGACCACAAGCTTCACATTGTGCGAAGAGGAAAGAGCAAACATTTTATTGCGACCTTTTAAAACAAGGGAGTACTTTATACTGAGAAGACAAAACTGTTCACTTCATGTTACCTTTGTGTATATATTTGCTTTTTGCTCCTGCAATATGCTGAAAATAACAACTAGTCCAACTCCATATAATTGACAGGCTGTGGGTATTCCCACATGCTCCAGACTTTGCATGATTGGTCTGATGCCCAAGCCACACAAAATATAAAAGAACGGCAGACAAATGGCTTTACAATAATAATGATGATTGAGATTCTGAGATGTTGAAAAGGGGTAATTTAATTTTTCTTTAACTACCTCGTAGTGCTGCTTGACTGCTTTATTTTTGCGTGTAACTGCTAATATAGAAGTCCCGAGAAATACAACACTCAAAAGGCCTTGTGTTGGAAGGATTATTTCATTAGAGGTTCAAGCTGATATGAAAACTTTGTTTTAAGAATTAATGGACTCGGAATGAACTTTCTCACATCTATACTGTATAGCTTCAGCTGCAGTTACAGTCCGCTGTCATGAATCCTGGATGAAGTGAGAATAAATTTCACTTAATGATGCAAGTACAATAAATGCAGTGAATTTTTTCTTAGACAATGAAGGATACTGACCTCGAAGACGATGAAAATAGCAGTGGCCTCCACAGCATGGTTGTTTTTATAAAGAGCCATAAAATAGAAGTGAATTAGCATATTGTCAGCTTGACTGCTCCATAATGTTGCCAATGAATCATGTAAGCCCTACAAGTATAAGAGGGCAGTGATTCAATACTGTATGCACTCAATGCAGCGTTGAGCTGTATTTTAGGTACAGTATAACAGTATCTGTATGCATTTCAATACAGTCTTAGTTTGCACTAGAACAGAGGGAACACAATATTATTATCACAGTACCTCTTTATCCCTGTATCTCAAAGATAACTGTTATTGCATTATTCAAAATTCCATACTGAATAGTCAACTTTCATAAAATGTGAAATATGTAATATGTAATCTGCAATTGACATTAGTTTATATTTTTGTGATTTATATTTGTCTTTTTTACACAATACAACTGTGTATAACTCTAACTTGAGAGTATTATTCATCACATTAATCTAAGCCACAAATTCCGTCCGTCTCCGAGCAAGCAGCACTTGAACATCATGTCAAATTTGTTGGCACTCAGTTTGAAAGAGAGACTGAATAAGTAGCCTAGCAGATATTAAACAGATACCTAGTAACTTTTTTTACTGGCCTCCATGCTGCTTTCTAATGTTTACTGTTGACTCTGTTTTCCGGCACATTCATGACGTTGAACATGACGTGCCAGAAGAAAAAACAGGAAGGCTCACTCGTCTACTGGCAATTGCAGTAGTCCATTGCCTGTTTTTAGCGGGTTTTTCCACGTTTACAAAAAAAATTGTGGAAAAAGGGTAAAATGAAAGTTGTTGTTGTGATCAGGCTTCAAGTAAAATTACGGTATAATGATTTAGAAGTAAGCTGGATTCTTAGATATGATCATTCTGATAGCTTTTTGACTCATTTGCTATTTATTGAAATAGACAACATTTGACTCCCAGTCGGATATTTGTAGAAGAGTGCACCACACTCATATCAATATGCCGGTGACACTGATATCTCACTGTTAAGTACTCACTGAAAGCTCTAATAAAATTCCTCAATATATCAATCCCCAAAAGTGGAAGCACAGAGAAAATAATACATTAAAAGTTGATCAAAAAGATACATCCAAAATAGCAAAATAGTACATGAAAGAAAACATCTCACTTATATTTCCTCTCTAATTAAATACGCTCAATTTCATCCCAATGTACTGACTATTAAAACAGAAAGGTGTTTGTTGAATAACATTTTTATGTAATTGAGTCTAGTTTTAGAGTGTGTTTGGAACTCACCTTCTAACTGATTTACATCAGAAAGAAAAGTTTTAGAGGATCAATTAAGTAGAATCTACTGTAGGAGTAGGCAGGCAGTTGGAAAAAGCCAGCAGTAATCAGCTCACAGAACTGGAAACCAACTGTGTCATTCAGCCCTCCCTGCTCTTGCCTGCGGCTCCGCGTCTCCCTGGCAACCCGTATTTTTGGAAAACCAAGATGGTCGATGAGACCACGGCTTTCTGGCACAGTGAGGGCGGCATCCAATCCCTGTGCCTCCTCTGCTGCGGCTGCAGAATGTAATATAATGATATGTGGATGTCTCCCCACACAGAGCCAGGGCTGGCCCAGCAGCAGCACTTGGATTGATTTAAAGCAGGAAGTGTGTGTGTGTAGTGACCTCTGCAGCAGATGATCAGACATGGTGACTAACATGGCCATGATCAGGCTCTGTTTAAGCTCACCATTGATCCCAGTCAGCCCAGTCTATAGGATACAGCTGGTCTCGATTAGGGTTTACCCTAGTCTCTGTCTGTCTCTTTCTGGTTGTACTTGACTTAGCTGTATCTCAAATGTTGTCCCTCTGAGTCAGTCCAACTTTTTCACAGTCTGTTTCCATCTATCTATCTATCCATCCATCCATCTATCTATTTCTCTTTCTCTCTCTCTCTCTCTCTCTCTCTCTCTCTCTGAAGCACAGTATTTTTCTTTTATCCCCCATCAAAACACAGAGCAGGAGAGGTGTCACACCAAGTATTTGGATAATTAATTTGTTTCTCAGAGAGAAATACCACAGCTGCAAACGGGGGAGAGCTGAAATCAAAATGGAAACTCCCATCTTTTCTTCATGGCCATAGACTACAGTTTAGGCATTGAGAATAATTGTTGCCTTTACTTCCCCAGTCCCAAATATAGAGTTGGAAACACACTGCTGTCCCCTGAACTTACTAAATCAGCCAAGATTTCAGATGCCCGGGCACTTTGGAATACAGTTTCAGACATATGGCGCCCTTTAGAGTCTCAAATTTAAAAGATGGCGGTATCCTGTTGAGTGATCAGCAAACTAAGTCATTGGCCAATGGCAGCTCCTTCATTACTGCCTCCAAATGAAATATCAGCCATTGTGTCCAATCAAATTGAATTTGCAGCCCATCCTCTTAGGTGCTATATGCATCGATTGTTATATAAACCATCAATTTACAAGGCCATTTTCAGACTAACTGCCCTAGATTGCCTGCTGCCTTCCTGGAGTGTAGAGTAGGCTGATGGGGCCATCTAGTGTCAGGCATTGGGTTTTGCACTGTAAAAGAAAAACATCAGAACTAGTACTGATGAAACCTTAGTGATGTGACCACATTTACAATTTTGACACCAGTGAAAGTCTGGTGTATACAGTTGCATTTCAGCATAATAGGTAATTAGTGTAGCATACATGGTGATTATTATCATCCCCGTCATGGACATCACAAGCCAGTATAATCATGTGTGTAGAAAAGAACCGTGAGAAAGTACTGTCTCACATCAGCTGCTCAGAGACACTCATCACATGTTCTTTTAAAAAATGCACAAGTGGTTTATAAATGGAAAGACAAGCTACGAAAATAAGCAAAGGCCTTTTACTGTAACTGCAGGCATTTTAACATGTCTATCCCACGGGACATCATACCTGCTGTGTGGGTGTTTACTGTAATTAGCGCTGTTTTCTATATTTCTTTGTCTTTAGCTTGAATGTCAATTAATTATTGACACATTATTTGTGCAAATGTATATAACAAATAGAAACAGATATAATTTGCCACATGTTCTAAACAGAAGATTCTAAAAATGTGTTTCTGAATTAGGCTACTGTGCAGTCATCAGCTAATTAAAACACTAACTGAAAATGCCTGTGGTAGATATCAAGAAGGAAGGAGTGAATAATAAGTAGAATAAGAGCTTTTCTCAAACTACTATTTCTATCTCACACTAAATGCAGAGTTGGAGTTCCCCATGTGGCTATATACTGTATGTATACTCAGAAGTTGTGATGCTGATGTGGGAAGTGCTGCTATTTGATTCTGGGCTCGATATATTTGGAACAAATTGCAGCATTCCCTGAAGATAAAAGAGTAACTTACTGTAACACCCCCTGAAAATCTTGTTTTTGCTGACCTTCAGTTATTTAACTTCCCACCTTCCTGCCGGGATGTACAGGTGTTCTCTAGGAACACATGGGTATCACTGGTGGAAGTGGTTACAGGTGGGACAGAGCACACTTCTGACCACACCCAAACACTCCCATCAGGGATGTCACATGTGGTCAAAGGTGAAACTTTCAACCAAAGATAACAGCGACAAACTGCTTTTCAGCCTTGTTTTATGTTGCTCTCTGATTAGGTCTGTGAATCTTTTAAAATTCCTCCAGTTGGCATTAAACGGTGATACCTTTTGACACTGTAAACAAATAAAACCATGGTTGAGATGACAAGAAGCTTTTGTCTCGAGGCTGCGGTATTGTCGGAGCAAATGTTTTCAAAATGAACACCATATTTTCTGTTGCCTTTTGTAAGGAGATTGTTCCCACCCTCATCGAAAATAAATCATTGATAGCATCAGCTCAGTTAGTAGTCATGGGAGAATGATGGTGAAGTAATGCACCCGTTCATGAGAATGTGTTGAACACTAGAATGTGCCTGCAATAATGCTTCATAATGCTGCTCGTTACCTTTGCATATATATATATATATATATATATATATATATATATATATAACATATCATATCATACATAGTCATACATATATATATATACATATACATACATACATATACATATACATATACACATATATATATATATATATATATATATATATATATATATATATATATATATATATATATATATATATAGCCTCTCATGTCTCTCTTCTATAAAGACAGGGATACAGCAGAGGGAAAGGAAGGCATTTAGCATCTGTGTTGTTTATGATGCATGGTGCAATAGTGGGTTTCCTGCCTTAAAGACAAACAGATCCACTTCCACCCTCACCAACTGAGTTCAGGTTTGGCTCAAAATGTTTGGGTTCAGTCTCCACTCCCCCACCAGGGGTGTGTTCCCGGACAAAATATTAGGCTCTGCTTTCTGCAGTCCTGAGATAAACTGCCCCGAGGAGGTAGTGATTCTCTAAGGCCTGATATAACAGGTTCTCTGCAGGCGTTAACAGCAGGATGGATAAAATGCTGCCCCGTTTGTTGATGTATGTTGCCGATATCATGCTGCTGTCAGTTCTACCTGAAATATCCTCGCAACCTATCAGTGGCTTGAAGTGAGCCAGAACCCTCATTTCCAGTAGGATGATGTGACTTTCTTCCTCTGAAGTGACACGCCACCTACCGAGTTCATCCAGGCAGGTTACCCTCATTCTGTTATGGAGGTGTCTGACACATGGAAGGTTATTATCCCGAGAGTTAACATGTCTCTGACTGCAGGTATCTAATGTGCAGCAGTCTTGGTGGGACCACAGGGGGTGAGCTGCCAACTTCTGGTATCAATCCATGTTTCACAAAATTCCAGCTGAACTCTTAATATATACTGTATACAGATGCTGTACTTTAGGGCTTGTAGCTGGGGGCCTCAATCCCCTCCAAGTCAGGGATTATCCCAAATTTAGCAACCTGCTTACTTCCAAACATCAGCACCTCTGCTCTCCACACACTGGCACCCAAGGCAGCCCAGTAAGAATTTAAATGACTATATTCAGAGTGAAACAGGGATAAAGACTGAAGACTGTCCTCCCCCAAAAACGAAACCATAGGTTGTTTGTACAAGCAGCAATTATCACCCATATTTACTTTTTATTGTTAGGCATCGCCTTCTAGTGGCCGAAGTATGACAGAAGTCATGTAACGTGGTATTAAGACCTAGAATGTCTGTTATGGGTGGGTGGGATGGGTGGTGTATATGTCAAACAAACTTCACCCAGGAGACTCGTGTTTGTGTTGCATTACATTTTTTAAAGTTAATGGCGAGTCATTTTTAACTTTATGGAGCAAATGGAACGATGTCACGTTCTCTTGCATAATTATGTTGTCATGTAAGTACACATGGAAGTGAAGTAACATTACAAATGTACTGATATTAATCCAAACCACAATCTTTTTCTAAACTTAACCAAGGTTTGTGTCTAAAGTTTATCAAAATGCAACCGTTTCATAATGTTAACGTTTTTAAAAACACAACCGTTATGTTTAGGTATGAGGACAGAAAACACTCCTGAGGGAATTGATATTTTGACCTGTAAATCAGTGCTTATCCGATTTGAACAAGCTTGTACACAATAGCCACATTAGAAGATCCTTATCCTGGAGCACAGCAGCACATTTACAACCACATCCAACCAGAGGCCAAAAAGTGTAAAATGAAGTCTGAATGAAATGAAGATTGTCTTTGTCCTGCCAAATAATTTTAATAGTTTGCATATTGCTTATTCTTTATATCTTACCTATGTCTCTTTTGTATGGAAATTCAGTAGCCTGGATGCCAGCCGAATTTAGCCCCGCCCATAACATTCGAGGTCGGGACTAGAATCTGAGTATGACCATGTCAGGCTAGAAACTCAGCACACATACATGCAATTCTGAGTCAGGACCTTCAAACAGAAAATGACAGCCTACTTTCAATTACCTCTGCAGTCGCTATACAAGCAGCATAAATTGTGCCATGAACATGAACAGAACTGATTTCACTTCAACTCAAACCCTACTTATCTGTGAAGTCATCATCAGTTGTTAAAAATTATAATTTGAGAGGAACAATGATGCAATGTACCAGCAAAAATAGCACAAAGTGTGTTATGGTGGATTATGGCTTTGAACTGTTTGGTGATAGATCTTTGATGGAGTGTCAAACTGAATGGGATGTTAAGTGGACTGCAAGGCAACCAAATTATACACTTCACAACAAATGTGTTGTATTGAAATAATTTAGATGGGTCTAAAATACCAGAAATGAGAGGACTGAAAGAGGCAGCAATTGTGTTGGTTTTACAACAACTGTCTCAGAGAATTTAACTCACTTTGAAAGTGTGAAAAACAGAGAAATGGAGCATATGTATTGTAGCCACTTTAACGGGATGTCAGCTGGTCATTTGCTGAAATTTTGGATTGTGGATACCTCAATAAATATTTGCTAGATTGCTATGAAATTTAGTACACGCACCCATGTCCCCCTCAGTGTGAATTGTAACAACTTACTGTAGACTTCCATCATCTGTTCAAAATGTAATAGTTTCTTTTAGGACCACATACCTGCAACATTCCCATCATCCCCGGCTTTGTATTTAGTGCTGATTTGCATGCTAACACACTAAACTAAGGTAGAGATGAACATACCTGCTAAAACATGGTGAACATCAGCATGTTAGCATTGTCATTTTGTGCATGCTGGCATTAGCATTTAGCCCAAAGCACCAGCTGTGCAAAAGTACAGCCTGTCACAGTCGCTAGCGTAGCTGTACATTTTTGGTCTTCTTTTGCTTAATGTGTTATATTTGAGTGACTAGGCACTTTCTGCATTAGTGCTGTATTGTTTTCAACTTAAGTGTCTGGATCTACATTTGGATTACATAGCCTACAGTGTGAACTTAAATGCTAAATTTGGTATTTAGGCTGCTATTACAGTCAATTAAAAAGAAAGCTCTCCCTAAAGCACTTAATCACTGTTGAAAACAGTTATAGCCTAGTTAATGTACCATATGCCTTTCTGGCTCGCTTGCGTTATTTGGTGGTGCATTTTCAAATTCCAATGGAAAACTGTGAATATGTAGACAATGTGACATCGCACAAATGTTTATATAGCACAGCTATGATAACCGCAGGAATAGCAGCAACATTTTCTGCAATTTAATATCAGGTTTTTTTTTTAAAGCAGGAGTTACTCCTTCATAGATATTAATTTTTTAACAGGTTGAATTTTAAGTTTTGCAGTTTCACAGCTGGAAAACGTCTTGCTCTCATGCTTTATCTATGTTATTTCTCTCTCTTTTCACTCTTTATTTACACATGCAACCCACAAAGTGAATGCCACAAGTTCATGCCCACTCTCTAAGGTCAGTGAAAGTAAAGAAAAAAAAGTTAATTACACCACTTCTAGTACTTCAACTCTTATATACTCTGCATATGTTTTATACGTAGATGATACATGCTTATATGTGCAACATATCATAAATTAACTTCTAAATATAACTGACTCTCAGTGATTGACACCTAAAGCTTTAATGTCCACAACTGAGACTTTTTTTCTCCTCTCCATCCTGCCAGAAGGCTTCTTGCTCTTCATTTTGAGTCTTGAGAAAATGGCAGGAAGAGAGGTATCAGGGGCGAATGGTTTTCAAGATCGATATGTGCTTCTTACCGCAGGGCACCCTGAGCTCACTCTCCCAACTGAATCCGGCTATTTAAGAATGTCTTTCTGGAGATCTGGCCCATTTCTTTCAATTAATGTTCCTTTCAGCCAGCCGACCATTAGAAGTCCATTAAAGCCCCTCCACCCAGGGAGAGTCATTCAGCCTTCGCTGCTGTGCTCCATCTTCTGATAACAGGAGCGACCAGACTGCACTGAGAAATAATTAACCTTTTAAATTGTTTCTTTGGAGGTGGCTGTTTGTAAGACAGCTTTTGTACTTATTTTCTTTTTATTTCTTTATTTCTTAATTTCTTTTGTTACTTTTGTTACTTTTGTTACTTTTGTTACTTTTGTTACTTTTGTTACTTTTGTTACTTTTGGTTGGTTTCTTTGGAAATTACTTTGTTACTCTTTGGATATACATTAATGTACAGCATCATATTGTCTTTTATACACAAAGCAATCTCCAATAATTTTCAAATGAATGCCTGACACCTTAAATTACCTTGAATTACCTTCCTCCAAACATAACTCAGACTGGGTCATCTGAGGTGTCTTTTCATCTCTGTTTCTCTCTGTCTCTCTCCTACTGTCTTTGATATCTCACAGGTTCTTGCTGGAGAGGAAGCGGACATCACCTCCAGCATGCTAAACACTGAGGATGCTGATACCCCTGCAGAGGAACTGGTTTACCACATTGATGTGCCAAACAATGGGATGGTGGCGTTGAAAGAGGCGCCTGAGGAGAGCATCCTAAATTTCACACAGGCTCACATAAACAAAGGGGAGGTCATCTTCATTCACGAGGGTGAGGCCACTGAAATTTTTTTTCCTGTTACATTGGTATACTGTATATTAATCTATGACTACTACCGGCCTCTATCTTAGACTGCTGGTATTACAACAGCATTTTTTAAACCTATCACAGTGTCTGAGTGTCTAAGCAGAAATCTGAATATCCAGAGGTGGAAAGTAACGAATTACAATTACTCATGTTACTGTAATTGAGTAGTTTTTTTGTGTACTTTTACTTTTTAAAGTAGTTTTTAAAATCTGTAATTTTACTTTTACTTAAGTACGTTTTGTTGAAAATATTGTACTTTGCTACGTTTTAAATCGCATACATTACTGAGTAAAAAAAGTAAATAAAAAATGTCTCTAACGTTGTTTTGCACCGTTGCTTTGGCAAAGTATCTGTCAACAATCTAAAATTGAATTGTCTTTGTGCCCTTTTCTAATCGCAAAAGACTACAATTTCATTAAATAACTATAAATAGGATATTAAAGCAACACTAGGTAACTTTTCCCACTTCGGTCCCCTTACAGGTTGGAAGCGGAATTGTCCATTACATTAATTATTACTTGTAATTTTACTTGTACTCTTAGTAAATGTTCATCAAAGTAATAGTACTTTTACTCAAGTAGACTATTTTTGTACTCCTTCCCCCTCTGTGAATACCTGGCAAAGTAATCAGTAAGTCACTTGTATTGATCAACAACCCTATTAAACCCCCAGAGACATTTTTGTGCCTCATGGGACAGTAAAAAGTATACTTGAGGTTAATCTATTTGCCCCTTTATTGTGCCAAATAAAAGGGAACGAAAAACTACAATGGTATAGCAGTTTTAAATTACATTATGTTGTGTAATTAGTAATATAATAAACATGTAGTAGATATAAATTAGTATCAGTATCAGTATGACCAGTATGGCATATCCAAACCCTTGTGTTCCTCCAGGTGAGGAGTCCGGTGGTTTCAGTTTCACAGTGACAGACGGAGAGCACACATCTCCTCTCTACCAATTTGTTGTCACAGCCAGGCCTCTCACCATCACCATGGTAACGCAGGAGGAGCTCATGGTATTTCCAGGTAAGATGCCAAAATCATTCAGATTTTAAGCTCTGAAGACGGCAGTGATGGAAGGATTACCACAGTGACGGGTGTGTGATCACTCATTCGACAACCCACTCACTGCAGCAGTATAATAATAGGTCTTTGTTAACGGTTGTATTTTTCTGTTTTGTATGTATGTCAGACATACAAAACATGGTCAAAAGAGAAAAAACTGATGTACAGTTTGTCCAATGTTTTTTAGTGGAGACACAACAATTGTATATTCAGCGTATTATTCTTCTCACTCCAAAAGTTACAGATAGTAGGAATATACAGTATCTCACAAAAGTGAGTACACCCCTCACATTTTAGTAAATATTTCATTATATCTTTTAATGGGACAACACTGAAGAAATGACACTTTGCTACAATGTAAAGTATTAAGTTTACAGCTTGTATAACAGTGTAAATGTGCAGTCCCCTCAAAATAACTCAACATACAGCCATTAATGTCTAAACCACTGGCAACAAAAGTGAGTACACCCCTATGTTAAATTCCCATAGAGGCAGGCAGATATTTATTTTTAAAGGCCAGTTATTTCATGGATCCAGGATACTATGCATCCTGATAAAGTTCCCTTGGCCTTTGGAATTAAAATAGCCCCACATCATCACATGCCCTTCACCATACCTAGAGATTGGCATGGGGTACTTTCCATAAAATCATGTCTCAATGCAAATCAAACTAGCTATTAGGCTAACTGACATAAAATCATGCCAATCTCTCGGTATGGTGAAGGATATGTGATGATGTGGGGCTATTTTAATTCCTAAGACCAAGGGAACTTTATCAGGATGCATAGTATCCTGGATACTATGCATCCTGATAAAGAGATGATAGAGAGATGATTTTATGGAATCTACCCCATGCCAATCTCTAGGTATGGTGAAGGGCATGTGATGATGTGGGGCTATTTTAATTCCAAAGGCCAAGGGAACTTTATCAGGATGCATAGTATCCTGGATCCATGAAATAACTGGCCTTTAAAAATAAAAATCTGCCTGCCTCTATGGGAATTTAACATAGGGGTGTACTGACTTTTGTTGCCAGCGGTTTAGACATTAATGGCTGTGTGTTGAGTTATTTTGAGGGGACTGCACATTTACACTGTTATACAAGCTATACACTTAATACTTTACACTGTAGCAAAGTGTCATTTCTTCAGTGTTGTCCCATTAAAAGATATAATGAAATATTTACTAAAATGTGAGTGGTGTACTCACTTTTGTGAGATACTGTACCAAGTGAACATATTCAGGACATGAAGGAAGATCATAATAAACAATACAAGAAACAAAATACACCTTTCCTCCAAATATCTTTGATTACAGAATATTGATATAGTGTCCCTCTATCCTTCTTGAGTTGGTCTGGGGTGTTTGTTTTGATCTTATGTTACACTTACAGTACATGGAGTAACATTTAACTGTATATTTTAAAACTTTGATAATACATTGTTAAAAAAAAAAAAAACTTCCTCTCTATTATAAATATACATTTGGCAGACTTTGACTCAGACGTTGTGTTAATTTTGTGCCAAAGTAAATGTACCAATCAATTTTTATACTGAAGCTGAAGGAATTTGATTTGAGACTTACTTTTGCTAAAGAGCGGCTACTGTGTGGCCAGAAGTAGTAATTACAACATAACAGCACAATTATTTTGCTTTAATTTCTTAAGATACTCTTCAGTCCGCTGTTTTCAAGAAATTTTTTTTCAAGAAAAAGCAAAAACCCTGAGTGTGGTGAATACAACGAGGATGCATTTCATTTCATTCACAAGAGGAAGATTGTCTAGTTGCGTCTTACAAAGGTGATATAGTCTAGCTTTAAGTGTACTCTTCCTTTTACAGTCCAAACTTGATTTAAAATGTTCCAGTACACCAAAGAGAAGTTGTTTTGTTCCAAGCCTGTTAAAATGTTGCTTCACTAGCAAGGACCATGCCACAACAATATGTAATTTAAAGATTTAATGAATGCTTTATTATAATGATTGTTAAGAACATAGGAATAGATTTGGATGGTGGGTGAGATTGAAATAAGATGCCCCCCTGGACGTTAGAATGAGAAATGAGAGAGGAATGTGCTGGACTGAGTAGGAAGCAAGAGTGTAGGAGGGGTGAGGGGATGAAGGGATAAGGGGGAAAGTGAATGGATGAGGGACGAATGGAAGAGCGGATAAAGGGATTAGGTAGACGAGTACTCGAGGCGCCAAATGGGAAAGGAGGGTGGGTCGACAATGCAGAGGCGAACTGCACTGAGTGGGTTGGCTTGGAATAGAAAGGCTGGTCAGTGATTAGAGGTGAGGTTGAGGCGTGGCCCTGCTCCCGAACCTAAGTTAATTCATTAACTTTATTTCTAGTGGTTAAAAAACATCACAACTTCTCCAGGTGAAACTTTTGAGAAGTGAATCTATTTAATTATCATAAGTGTAAGCACAGACAATAACCTCAGCTCATTCATAATAAATGTTTGTGCTTGACACAAGATAAGTTGTCATATTTTTGAGAGCTTGGATAAAATTTTCAGGAAACTTTTCTGCACGGTATTTGCATGACTTACTGTAAGTGCTAAAGTTTTAAGCAATTGTGTGTGTGTGTGTGTGTGTGTGTGTGTGTGTGTGTGTGTGTGTGTGTGTGTGTGTGTGTGTGTGTGTGTGTGTGTGTGTGTGTGTGTGTGTGTGTGTGTTGTGTGCGTTGTGTGTGTGTTTTCACAGGAACAAGGCAGTCTATAACAAGTGCCAATCTGGGGGCTGTAACCAATGAGGATGGAAATGAGATAAGCTACTCTCTTATCCGCCCACCTCGTTTGGGAAGGCTCATCTTGGCCAATGACAGGAACCAGTATGAAGAAATTACCCGCTTCTCACAAACACAGGTAATTACTTTTTCTGTGTGTGGTTTTAATTTGTGTAGTTTTGTTTTCTTTTGAAACGTTGTTGATTGTTCGAGATAAATAAATCAAAATCAAATTATTAGTAACAGTAAAAAAAAAAAGCAAACAGTAAAACACATTAAAGAAGAAAAACAATGAAAAACTGTGTAGATAAAAAAAGAATTCCAGGAACGACAAAAGACAAAGCATCTTTCGATGGAAGTTTTTCTTTAATAATCAGTTGCATTAAGGGGGCCCTGTAAATTCAACTATTATTCAAATAAATCCTCTCAATCTTTGGGTTAAACATTGCTATTAATAGCAGGTTTTTGTTACTAAGCAGTCATAGCTCTTTGAGGCACTCCAGTGGTCTGCTGCATAGACCATCAGACAGACATGTGAGAAGACATAATGCTGCTTTAATGCATAGAAACACAGCTAATCCTCCTTTCAACACAGACTGCTGTGGAACTCACCCCTCTCCCAGTGGAAATAAAGTCATTTAAATGCTTGCGGTTGGAGCTTTTCACTCGTCTGAATATTTTTAAAGGTCTGCTCAGAACTGTGCTGTTATTTCGTATATTTTACTCAGCATGCAGGATTTTTTCTTTTATATTCGAAAAGTCAATGCAATAAATGTGATAGTAAAGCTCACTCAATCTAGACTAAAACAGCCAAAACTTGTGTTTGCTGACATGACAGAAAATGTATAAATTTGTAAATAATGTCCTCACATTCTTCTGTCTCACCTAACATCACATAATAAAGTGTTTTCCTATTTGAAATGTACTTAAAGGTACTGAAACTGTGCACACAGACACTTGTTTTTATGTTTAGTTAATTTCACATACACTGTTGCTGTTTTCCATAAGACAATGTGTACCAAACATTAACACAATCTATAACTGCAGTCCTTTTTGTACACGTGTGCAATATGAGTGCAACATGTTCCTTTTGTTCACCAGCAGGGAGCCTCATTGAATATGACTTTGTGCCATTGTGAGGTTTAGGGTCACCATTAGTATGAGCATTCATGGTAATAAGCTTTTTTTTTTAAGACTGTGTGACCGCAGTCTTGCATTAAATTGTATCATTGTTAAAAAAAAAGAAATTTCTCTGTCAAAGGTAGAGGATTTAAATAGACACTGGAGCCATAGGCACAGAATGATACTTTTAGGAAATCTATTGCAGCATTTTTTAGTAACCTCAAAGTAAGTAGCAATAATCAAGTAACATGCTAAAAGAAAGTAAAATTCCAGGCACTCTGAGTCCTGAAGTATAATAAAATGCCTTAGGCTTTAACAGTAATGGTTTACACCTACATGCTTAAGAAAGGAACCTTTCATCAGGGTGTGGCCCCTGATTTCAAAGAGCTCCTTTGTTCATTGACCGTGATTTATTTATTTTTAGTTTACTTATTGTCTGTAAAACAAAGAGGCACTTCTCTTTTCAGTTTACTCAGATTACATAATCAAATATCCAAAGATTTATCTCTTAAAACATTACTGATGGTATTTTTTGCATTTACTGGATTTGGTTATTTGGTTAAAGGGGTGATAGAATGATTATATAGGGTATTTCACAATGTTCCTTAAGGTCCCCTAATAGGGTATGTAACATTAATTGGGCTGAAAATTGCCCGGTTGCTATTTTATGGGCCCTTATGCATCCCTGTGTTTTGGCCCTATTTGGAACGAGAGCTTTTCTTCCAAATATGGTATGCTCATGAATATTTAGATGAGCTGCGCACTGATTGGTTGACATACACATACATTGGAGACAAGACAGCAGGTCTCTTATTTCAGACACTGCAATGTTTTGTTACTAAATTCACTTCTGAGACGTTTTTATACAAGAAATCAACTATATAAAGATCAAATATGGGCCGTTTTAAGAAAATGTATGGCTAATTGCAAATTTGGTAAGACGTGTCGGACTTCAGGAGGTCCACACAGTCTGACAAGACAGCGACAGCCCAGCTGCGCTCCATACCCAGGAGAAAGTCACTGTTTCTGTGTTACTGGACAATCGGGGCTCGGGGCTCCGTGGAGCTGGTCGGCTGCGTGCATAACTATAGTATATTTACAGTTTGAATTTCGTCACACCACTTATATTACAGCTACCCATAAGGTCTTACAAAGCTAACGCTTGTGTCTGATTTCAATTTAATGCATTTTTGTGAATATAAGGGGTTTCGTTAGCTGCTAGTGTCCCTTCAATTCTATGGGTAAAGATCGCGGCCAGCTGCAGACCCTGGAGCTCCATCAGGGCCTCGGCATTTGGTAGTCCAGTAACCCAGAAACAGTGACTTTGCGCGGGTATGGAGTGCCGCGGGCTTTCGGTCATGACGGAGATCCATCTAGCTCACAGCGAGCCATGGTCTGTGAAGGAGGACACGCCAGGCGGCGAGGCAGCACCGGCCGCTGTCACGTTAGCCTGCTGAGCTCCTGCTGAACAGCGACACACAGTCGGACAAAATTTGCAATTAGCCATCAATTTTCATAAAACGGCCCATATTTGACCTCTACATAGTTGATTTCTCGCATAAAAAAGTCTCAGAAGTGAATTTAGTAATTAAAAAGCAGATGAACAATGTATAACATTTCTGAGATCTGCGTGAACTAGATTCAGAAGACTAAGCTGACCTTAGGTCAGTGTTGTAATGTTGGGGCGTGACAAAGTTAGAGACTAGAGTTGATGTCAACTCTGGTTCGTTGAGATTTGCCCGTTTTCATAGGCAGTTTCAAATTGTGAGATTTGCAGAGGAAAAAGGTGTCAATGGGATTTTGAGGTTCTATGTATGTCCTATTTACCCTCCAAACTGTCATTTTTCAACTATGACAGGGTAACAGGTTTTGCATTCTATCACCCCTTCAAGGATTATTAGGTACAGGTAGACAACTTGATCATGTTGTACCACCCATGCACCGTAGGCCCAATGTTTGTCTGTTCTCACTCCGTCTCTGTCTGATTTCTTTCCTGACATCTGACCGTGCTTGGATGAGCATGAGAACAAATCCTTGCCCTGCAAAACTGCTCTGTTTAGAGTGTGACGGAAAATCTAACACTACGTCGAGCTGAAAACATGATGACTTTAGTTATTCAGTTGTTCAGTGTGTGTTTGTGTGTGCATGCATGAATACACTGTGTGTGTGTGTGTGTGTGTGTGTGTGTGTGTGTGTGTGTGTGTGTGTGTGTGTGTGTGTGTGTGTGTGTGTGTGTGTGTGTGTGTGTGTGTGTGTGTGTGTGTGTGTGTGTTCGTGTTTGTGTCCCAGTATAGGCCTACAGCTGAGCCAAACCACTGCTGCAGCCATTTGAGCTCCCATTTTACTGTGCTTTTTACGAACATCAGAGGGAAAAAAGAGCAATATATATTATTATAATATATATTTTAGCAAACTAACTTTAAAATCCCTCAAGTAAAAACTAAGTCAGTAACAAGTGACTGCAAATGGGAGGTCAAAAAGAAAGCTCATATTGACGGATAAAATCATACTGTTGAGGATATAGTAGATGCTTAAACAAAATACTCAGTGTCCTATAGGTATTTTAACATAATTAGTGATTTTGAATAATATTTCTTTTCCCCTGACACACAGCTGGAGTTAGGAGCAGTCTACTATGAGCACCAGTTACCTGAGGAGCCTTTTTGGGTGATGAGGGACTCCGTAGAGCTAACTCTGTCATCCCAACCAGCCCCAGATGTCCGTCACATTCTGCCCATCACCATCTCTTACTATGCTGCTCACAGCAACATCTCCTCACAGCTGTGGAAGAACAAAGGTACAATCTAATATCTAATTTCACAATCTAAATAAATACCACTCTAATGTACCCCACAATTGTAGTTATTTTATGAAGATTTCCGCAGATGTTGAAATACAGAGATGAGTGGTTAAGCCTGTAAAGCCCCTTCATAGGGCTCCGTCTAAAATAATAGCACAAGAGTTACATTGTGGAGATATTGTTTACACCAGGTGCAGCCGTGGTAACATTGTATGTCTATTCATTTATTTATATATTTAACCTTTATTCATACAGTGTAGATTTGCTGAGCACACATACAGCAACTCCCTGTTACCCTGATACAGTACAGTTTGGGTTGAGTATCACTTTAAATTTGTAAATGTCTAAAGTAGGCTAAGTGTTGTATATTGTTCCATGTTTTTTCAAGACTAATACTGTATGTGAAATTCTCATAAAAGGATTCAAAACAAATCTGCTGTCAACAAGTTTCTATGGCAGCTTGATCATTCATTTTCAATCATTTAAAAAATCATTCCATGATCAAACATGTCCATTCTGGTCAAATTCACGGTGATGTACATTTATGATTAATCTGCCATTATGCTTGGAAATTGCAGCTTGTTCTTCAATTTAGTTTTAATAGAGTTTTAGAATAACTTTGGTATCATATTGCAGGAATAGTCCAAAGCCATTAAGGGACTTATCACCTCTGCTTCTATTACTGCCAAAACAACAAGCCTTTCTTAATGTGCTAACAGCAGAAATATACTGTGCTGTGTGAATAAATATCGACAGGTGACAGCTAAAACTGTATAGAAAGTATCTTTCAAAACTGAATTTGATGACATTTATAAAATGCCTGTTGTTGCCTCTATTGTTTCCTCTCAGGTTTGGAAATTGTGCAAGGCCAGAGGGAAGTCATTGACGATTCAATTCTTGATGCCTCAAACCTTCTGGCTATCCTACCTGAAGTTAAGCAAGACGATGCGGATGTGGTTTTTGAGATTAAGCGTTTCCCTGACCACGGTCGTATCACCCTGGGTGGTCAGGACCTGCCCCGTAATGCCCCATCCTTTATGCAGGAAGATGTAGCTCAAGGAAAGCTGGAGTATCTCCATGATGACTCAGGGGCTTCCTTTGACAGCTTCTCTTTCAGAGCTCGTCTAAAGTCTGAGGGTCAGGGTGTGGCCTCACCTGCCGAAGCCGTGGTCCTGGAGGAGATATTTAACATCTCAATCAAACGGCGGGGCTCTGACTCCCCCGACCTAGTCACTATAGACATGCTCTTGGAGGTTCTTCAAGGCTCCATGACTATTTTGACCCAGAAGCATCTTAACACTCAAGACGAGGACAGTCCGCCTGATGAGGTGCACTTCAAAGTGACCAAAGCCCCTATCAACGGTCGACTGGTTGACTCACTTACAATGGACCCCATCTCTGAGTTCACACAGGAGATGGTCAATCGCGGGCAGGTGGGCTTCATCAGCGATGGCAGCCTTGCCGATGGCTTTATGGAATTCATCGTGTCCGATGGAGAACACCAAACAGAGCCATACACGCTCCACATCGGCGTCTTAGCTCGCAACCTGTTTCTAGACAAAGCCCCGGAGATCAAGGTGAAGCAAGGCGATGATGAGACCCTGGTGACTGAGGAGATGTTGAGGGCTACAACCGGGGGCCCTGTTGAAGAGGACATCCTTTACAAGATCACAAGTGTCCCTAAGTATGCAGCTGTCATGGTAGACCGGCAGCCTACATCCGCCTTCACACAGACACAGATCAAAGAAGGTCGAGTCAGTGTCCGCTTTGTTAAGTCCACTTCACCCCGAGACAGCGTTGCATTCATAGCCCGTAGCAAGGCTGCTAATGTCTCCTCTGTCCTCAACATTACAGTCCAGCCTCTGGCCAACATCGCTCAGGATCCTCTCTTACCCCAAGGTGCTCTTGTCCAACTGGACAGGAAACTTCTGGATGCAACTCCCCTGGCAAACAAGACCAGAACCTCCCCCACATTCACTGTCATCCAACAACCCCAGGGGGCTCGTTTTGTAAGGTCTGGAGGTCCTGGTGCAGGTCAGCCAGTGGACACATTCAGCCAGAAGGAGCTGGACGAGGGCCGTGTAGCTATGGAAATCCTAAATAGTGCTTCTGGATCACGAGGTAGTGTGAGTCAGGATGAGGCCCGCTTCCTGCTCAAAGCCCATGGGGTTCCTCCTGCAGAATGTGTGTTTTCCTTCCAGACGGGCCCTTACAATGCCTCTGGGGTCTACCCTGCCACTCTATTGAGGATTCCCTCAGAAGTCCCATCAAAGGACGGTAATGACCTCCCTGATGTGACTGGGTCTCCTCGTTCCACCCCAGCTAGCCCCCACTGGCGGGGCAACATGGACTGGCCCAACGGAGGTGCCCCCACCACAACATCTTCTGGCTCTAGCTCCCATGGGAAACCACATGTTTACCGGCGCAGCAACTTCTGGTCTATTCTCATCCCAATCCTGGTAATCCTTCTCCTCTTGTTCCTGGCAGCCATCTTGGCCTACTACCTGATCCGTAAAAACAAGACAGGCAAGCACGACGTCCAGACAGCAGCAACCAAGCCCAAAAATGGAGAGGTAGCCAGCGCAGAAACCTTTCGCAAAACTGACCCGGCCAATAACATCCCAATGTCCAACATGGACTCCAAAGCCACAGACCCGGAGTTGTTGCAGCATTGTCGGACAACAAACCCGGCCTTGAAAAAGAACCAGTACTGGGTCTGAGACACTTTGAGATAAGACACAGATGGAGGTGGATCCTCAAGTGTTTGGAAGTCTCCTAAAATCTTTCCTTTCAGTATTAAAGACCTCTTGCCACACCAGTTTAAATGAAAATAATGTTTTGAAACCATTGGTTATTTACTTATCTCAGCATAACTGTGGAAAAATTCTCAGGCAATGAAACACTGAATTCTTATTGGCAAAGAAAGAGGCAGTTTGTTATCTAAGGAGGCTCAGGCCATGTCTATTTATTTTAGTTGTATCATTCCTCTTTGTCAAAGGGCACAAATGAAGACATAAACATGCCATGTGTTTGCAAAACGTATCTTGGGTGTGCTCTGTCATTGTATTCCATATGATATCATAGGCCAATATTATTAATTTGAGTGGATAGGTGATTTACAGTCATTGTGATGGATTGGTTTTAGTTTTTGGTTCATCAGGATAGTTGACAAGCCTTGTACATAGACGATGAGGTAAATATATGCTGCATTATCAAGAAGATCAAAAACTGCCTCTTTGTGTTTTCTCTTTTAATTTTCAATGTTTTTAAGGTACCGTTGTATTGTGTTTCTCAGGGCTAAATTCAGTTTAAAGGAACAGAACAAGGTTTTGGAAAATATGCTAATTCACTTGTTATCTTCCATGAGAAGATAGATTCCACTCTAATGTCTGAGAGTGGTATCTATCTTCTCTACTAACTCTTGGTAAGAGAGCGAATAAGCTTAATTCCCGAAATGTCAAACTTTGACTTTAATGTCGTCACACGATAGTATTTCACTTTTACTTGTGTGTGGAAAGAAGATGGTTTGATACTAAAAACTGTTTAAAATGAAGAACTTGTTGCAACAACTTGCACAGGTTTGATTGAATTTAGCTCAAGAGTTATGTCATCGTCTGCCATATGTTATTATTTCTGCATGCTTCCAAAGTGCTTGTAAATATTCACTGGACTGGCACAGCACTGACCGCACTACCACACAGTTTGTAGACCACAGGCAGGAGGTTATTTCAGTAGTATTGGTCTTTAACACATCCTTTTTGGCTGACAGGCAGGAGTGAGGTCATCTCTGACTGGGATGTTTTCAGTTTCCAAATCTGCAATTAAGAATTCATAAAAACTGGTTGGTGCTGGGATGGGGATAATGAATAAAATGCTCAACTGGTTAGGTTACATTGATTTAAAATGAAGACATTGACAGTTGGTTTTTCTTCACAGCTATTTTTGATTTTAAGCATTCCATATGTAAGCTAAATATAAAGCCTGTCATGAATTGAAATCATGTGATTTATTTTACTCTTTAGAATTATTTTGTATGTTGAAACTAGGAAGAGTGTTAATGTTAATCAGACTCTTTTTGTTCTTCTTAAGACTTCATTTATCTGGTTGTTGAATGTTGAATGAAGTACTTTAGTGAAGTAGAAAGTGTACAATGAGAAGATCAGATAACTTTTTTCATCCACTAAAGAAAAGAAAGACTCAACTATTTCTTTTCTAAAAAGTGTTTGACTATTTGCTGTATATTTCTTTTCTCAAACTGTATACTGATGACACCTTATTCTTTGCTAGTCATATACTGAATATACAATAGTTACTTTGCAGTATTTGTCTATTGATCTTATATTTTTGTAATGTTTTGAGAGCAGGAAATGTAGGTTGAGATTTTACAGACAGCACAGAGCTCAGGAAGTGATGCGTTTGCAGGAGACTGTGTATTTCCAGTGACATCTCTTACAGATAGCTGAAATAAAAGTATTGGTTTCTCCTTCAGGATATTACGTCCACATCTTACCAGTTTTATGTGTAAATATTTAGTTTTTGAGTAAGATTTTTTGAGCTTGATTAACTTTTTCGAAATATATATATCATGTTTTGTGTCAAAGGTACATGTAACTACATTTAATTAGACTGATCAACCACAAAGTATGCCTGTGTCTGTTTGTGCTGTGTGTTTGTGAAGGTGCCCATCATGCTCTGTTTTCTGCTAGCTAAAGGCTGAGTTCATTGGAGTTTATCACCACCCCTCATTTTTCATTATTTATTATTTCTGTCACTCCCCATACATCAAGTCATACTCAAGTTATGTGCTTTTTCAGAGATTAAACTGTAATCTGTAAACTGCAGGTACCTTTAAAAAATAATAATACAAAGCAATGTTCAGATTCTGGAACAAGAGAAATGTCTATTGCTGCGGAATGCCTCTGAGCTTGTTCTCGGCACTAATGGAAATAAAAACGTTAATGCAACAAGCCTGCTTTAATTGTTTTCAGTCAGTGACTTGATTGTTCTTATGTTAAAAGCTCTTTAATTCTTTACACATTTCTCAATTTGCTTTTTTCGTCCAATTAAATGTTTGAAAGTGCTAAGAAATGCATCCATGTTTGTGTGCCTTCATGTCTAGATTTAGTTATTCATCCTTCATGTCTAGATTTAGTTATTCATTTGAGCTGGAGGAGCACATTTCTACAGTTATGGCCTGTTTTAATCGCCTCTCAGTAAAGTTTAAAACTAAATATGACATTTTAGTTATTACTTAACAGCAAGGCACATTTCTAAAGTAACTTAAAGTCTCTTGTGTCAGTTAACAAGTGTCAAGTGTTCGTTTCCAGAGCCTGACTTCAAATGAAGGGAGACGGTGCATTTGCTGTCTTTGCCACAAAGTTTTGGAATAGTTTAATTGTCACTATTAGATCTTCCAAAATCCATTGACATATGCTTTTGCTTTTCTGAACAGATGTTTTTGCTCTTTAGTAGTATGTCATTTCTGTTTTAGTTCTGTTTTGTTGCTCTTGTGCCTGTCTGATATTTCATGCTAAAGGCTTTTATTGTGAAGAACGCATTAACCTTTGTTTCAAAATCTTTACTCACATAATTTTAGCCAGAAAATTATAACAATATAAAAGGCTGCCTGTCTTTAAAAAGAAAAAAAAATTATCTTTTTCATTTTTTTTTCAATTTTATTTCCTTGATTTGTGGTCATAGCAGTTGCTGCTCATGATGTGAATAATATCATAGTATATTTAGAGTTTCACTATAAATTTTATTTACTTTCAGAGCATGTTTATTCCAAGGAAAACTTGTGTATTCTGGCCAAGGTGTTAGGGAGGGTATTAGGATTAATTGTCATGTATTTGTAGTTTATTTTACTTTCAAACTATATTATTTAAAAATTTGAGACAATACACTGTTCATTTTATATAAAATACAGTTTCCAAGACAAAGACATAGTATTGTCTATGTTTTAATGATTTATAATAGAAGATAGTGCTGCATCTTTCCCAGGGGAACATCTTTTTGTCCACCTTTTGTTGTCTGCTTTTTATATATGCTATAAGTGCTTTTGACCACCAGGTGGTGTTAGGGTGCAAACAGGCCAATGAAGAGACCAGAACAGTTCTTGCAGCCATTCGTCAGCATTTAACAAGGTTCTCTCCATCCGTCATTCTTTCCAGTGAATGGCCTTTGCTTTTCAGTGTTTCTCTCAGCTTTTTACATTTTCCTGCTCTCCTGTCTTCTCCCGGTATCACTGGTCTGCCTCTGCTCATCCTGCAGCTTTCATAAGCTGCTGGCACAGCTGTTCCTCCACATGTGTCTGCTTATGTCATTGTCTCTGATCAGTCACTGTGCTGTGGATGTCAAAATGAGAGAAAAAAAAACTGCATCTTCCAAAGAATGCAAATAAAACTTGTAATTGAAGCTAAGCTGAAACTGAAATGTAATTAAATAAAGAAAATATAAAACAGATAGTAATTGTACAACTCTAGCAACCATAATGAATATCTAAACAGCACAGATGTAATGTAGATTTCAGTTCAAATTAGGGCAAACATGTATCTTGGGGGCATTGTGAGTATGTCAAAGCCTAAATGCAACTTTGTTTTCCTTGAATTCGCCAGAAATAAAATATTATGTAAAAGTGTGTTATTAGCTGATGTGAATGCCTGATCTGATCAGAATGAAAAGAAAATCTAAATATAAAAAAATAGAACTCTATTTTGTTGCCATGCCTTGTAAAACCTTGTATTAAGAAGGGTTAAAAGCAACTTGAAGAAGGACTTTATGTTCTGACATTGAAATGTTTGCGGTGTTGGAAATCTCAACTCTGTGTAGAGACATGGACATGGACAATGGACATCTCTCACTGTGTCCACTCCCACAGATGTACTTGTATATCAGAGTTGGACATTTCTTTATGACCACAGGCTTTTTACTGGATCATTGAGTTCTGCTTCAGATTCCTTTTGGATGGAAATGTGTTTCTTAACACAGGACAGCACTCTTACGTGTTTGGCCTGGTTAGAAAGAATGAGCCGCTGATTGGCTGATGTTATCCAGCGTTAGTTTGGAACAAGCTAACTCCGCCTTACTCCCTAACAACCAACAGGAATGAAAACACACAAAGCAAGGAGGAGAAACCATTCTTAAGATCCCGTTAAGAGAAATGCTTAAACTCTTTTGTCATATCTGATTGTTTTGGCTTTCATTAAAGTTTGCTGTTGTTCTCAACATGTCAGTGAAGAAATATATTATTGTCCAGTTGTGTTTGAGGATTACATATTTCTAGTTGAGGATGTAGAGCCAACAAAGGGTGTCAGAATTGCAAAAGACGGTATAATTGTTTTTTTAATAAAACTGCCAATAAAGATATCAACTCTGACAGATCTTTCACCTTTCACCTTATCTGTCAGAAACTTCACTGTGTAGAAAATGTTCCAGATAACCCAAGTTACTTTACAAGCAAAGCATCAAGCAATTAAGTCAGCATTATTCTCAGCCTCTTTGAGTTTTAGGACATCAGTTTGCTTGTTAACCTTCAATATAGGTCTGAGCTGGGTTGTGTTGACATTGGCTTTAGCTTTTACAGACAGGCTCTGAGTAAGCCTCAGTGGAAGGGAAATGCCTGTTTTCTTTGGACTTTACTCTGCTATATGATCTACAGACTCCATCAGCTCTTGACATGCAGTAAGTGGCATTCAAAAAGGACAAACCTCAAAATAAGGATGTGTTTCCGTGCATGCTGTTCCCACCTTCACCTTCACCTTACATCTCTCACGTCAGTGCAGGAGTCACGACCTGTAAATGAAAACCTCTCCGCCTTATTAGTGCAGCACGGCTGTCAAATGTAATTCTCCACGGAGTCAACTTCTCTCTAATTGATGTGGCTATCTACAAGTTCATTTTGGCAAAATAGTTGGTGTTAGGCTGTGTAGTTGCCGCCCTGCAATTCATGAATTTCTGTGGGTGGTATTCATCTATTTATTTCAATAAAACAGATATTTCTGCTGTAAAACAAGCATGGTATGTGCCAGAAGATTTTTTTCCCAGAGCTGCACACGTAAAAGCTTTCATGTATTTAGGCACTCACTGGTGACATCAACATGAGTGTGTCATCAGTGTAAATTAATATTCCCTTTAAGAGCCATTTTGGTTCATTTTTTTTGTTTTGTTTTAAAACCTGCCACCTGGGACAGTCGTTTGCTGTCTGTTAGACAGAAGGTATTATAATCAAGAGGTAACCGCACACTAGTCTAGAGCCACGATGTTCCACTTCTGGGATTGCTCCATTGCGACGGAAATTTCACTCATTTAGGCCGGATATCCGTTGTCTTGGGCTTCCTTTGTGTTGGAATTTTAAACTCTGGTGGATTTATGAGGACTATGGTTAACTGCTCCTCAGATCTCTGCAGGGTAAATCCAGACAGCTAGCTAGACTATCTGTCCAATCTGAGTTTTCTGTTGCACGACTAAAGCAACTTTTGAACGTACACGTTCCACCAAAACAAGTTCCTTCCCGAGGCTATTTTGCAGAGGCACAGTTGCTCCGTACGGCGCTTAGCGCCACCCAAGATGACTGTGATTGGTTTAAAGAAATGCCAATAAACCAGAGCACGTTTTTCTCCCATCCAGACTACTGCACATAGGTGTTGCTGAATTTGTTTTGCTAGTGTTTTGACCATGCTGTAACAATGATAATTGAATGTTACGTTTTGTTTGTCTATGATTTTGAAATAGACTAATTAACTACTAACTAAGACGAGACGAAGTGGCTGTACTCAGTTGATTAAGAACGATAAGAAATAAATTGTCTTTGTATGGAAAACACTTGACATTTTTTCATCTATTGCACGTGTCTAAAACAAATAGGCTATCAATCAGGAACCATGGTGGCCTTTCTTTTGATAGGCAAAAGGGATCACTACATTGCCCATTTCATTAATATACCAGTTAAGAGACTAGTCAAAAGTTATATGTAGACCCACCATCATGTTGTTGACATTATGGGCAAATATACTGTTTATTACCATCAAAATGTACTTACTGTGTATTCCCTGGAGTCTGAGAGTTTGAGCAAATGACAATAAGTCAATAAGTAAAATGTGTAGTAAAATGTTTTCATGCAAAAGTAACCAGTAAAACAACAGATTGTGCTGTTGTACTGGTTAATTTTACTAAAGCAGGTTTCTTCATTTACTAGGTACAAAAAACATATTTTGCGCATGTACTGTAAAAGTATCCAGAGTCATATCGACCACATGTTACTTAGCCTGTGGTCACACACAGCTGTCAGAGAGGGTTGGAGGTGGGTCCCCGGGGCCATATGTTGGGGTCAGGAGAGCAGTCAAATGTGCTGGGCTAGGGCCAGGGTGAGAGCCAAACACAGCCCATGTCGCTGCAGTCAGTCCTAGAGAAAGAAAGGCCTTTCAGTCAGAAGGACACACACAGACAGCTGGGAGAGGGATACATGTTTCTTTTTTATGTGTGAACAGCCTGTTGCCCACTGTACAGTGTGTGTGTAAATGTTTGTGCTTGACACAAGATAAGTTGTCATATTTTTGAGAGCTTGGATAAAATTTTCAGGAAACTTTTCTGCACGGTATTTGCATGACTTACTGTAAGTGCTAAAGTTTTAAGCAATTGTGTGTGTGTGTGTGTGTGTGTGTGTGTGTGTGTGTGTGTGTGTGTGTGTGTGTGTGTGTGTGTGTGTGTGTGTGTGTGTGTGTGTGTGTGTGTGTTGTAGCTTTTGTGTCTCTGCCATTTATTGCCATAGCCTATGAGCTGGTCGTAACAGAACATCATACGGATGGACAGCAAAGAAATAATATCTGCTGATGAAGTATCTGCGGCTGTTTTGATTCTTTTTGCACTGTGAAACCTTGTCACCACCAGTATCCACAGGCCTGACAAAATTGTTTTTGGCCACAGCTGCTCTTCTTTGTCAAAGACAAAATTAAAAATATCTTAGTTCCACCCATCTTAAACCTTCTCAAACTGTATACCAATAAACCTCTTGGGTGAGAATTTGATACATTGACTTTTAGTTTTAGCATTTTTTTATGTGTGTGTTAGAAAGTATTGAGAAACTGGAAGATCAGCATTCAGTCAGTCCCCGAAGCCACCATCTAGCTGCACCCTATTAAATATTTCAGGAAGTAGGATTACCAATGATCTAGATAATTATCCTGAATACTGACTAAGTCTGTGGAATTTCTGCTTACGTAAAGCTGGAGATTAGCATGTTGTTTAATACAGTAAAGTATCAATGATACCTTACACTTCAGAATTTACTACACATACGTTTCTGTCACCTAATTGTACAACCTTTCAAAATATCCCACTGTTCTTTTGGCTGTTAACTGCAGACATATTATTGTCGACTTTGCTAAGGATTAAATAACAGAAAAAAAGAGAAAGAAGACAAGAGGGAGATGACAAAGATAATTTTAAGGCTTTAAGTTATGCTGTTTATGCTGTATTCTGTACTGTGACAACCATAGATACTGTAGTGTGTGTGCCTAGTCCGGTCTCATGGCAGTTCATGATATGGTCACGTTATTGAATCTATTGAGTCGTGAACAGGACACGATAATGTCGCTTTTTTCGTGTGGTGATTACGAATTTTAAAGCAATGTATTTCAATGGGAAGCATATTTCGTGATCACAGAACGATGACGGTAGTGAGTAGTATTGATAAGGCGAAAGTCGGCGCGTCCCGCGAGTGGCGGCCCATCCCGTTGTTGTGGCCGGCGTGTGGCGCCTCATTGACCCGTTGTTGCGTCCCCCAGAGCAGTTTCGAAAATCATGACCTGTACACGTTCAAAATTCGTGGCGTGTACACAAAATAACGTCAAAATAGTGACCTGTACACCAATCAGTAAATCCAAATAACGTGACTATTTCACGACCTGGCGTGAGACCGGGTTGCAGCGCCTCTCCTCGAACCATTAACCTCGTCTCCATGCTACATTCCACTCACAGTAGGCTATGTAACTATGTAATTAGATTTACATGAACTCTTTGTAGGAAGGCTCTTACACACCAATCTGAGTGATGATCATAACCCCAGTCCAATTTTCTTGTGGTTCATATGGTTCAGAACAAGATTATGTAAAGTACAGTTTCGCCACAGAGATGATGATAATGATATCTACTGAATTAGATTTCATTTTAGTATAAGTAATTAGTTAAAACACAATTCATTCCTCCGCTTGCCACAGACCCTCGGCTGCATAGACGCCAGCTTGCCTCTGAAGTCATCGCACTTAGTTGGTTTTTGTGGCCTGACCAGCGGAGCAGATGATTCCTCGGTTCCAACGCTGAGAGAGACTTTCACCCTCTCCTCCCCTGTGAGAAATGCACTGTGATCACCCTGCTTTGTTACTCCTACTGGCTGGAACACTATTGTCATGGAAATCTCTGTTGTGTTTTCCTTGTGTGTGCGTGTGTGTGTGCGTGTGTGTGTGTGTGTGTGTGTGTGTGTGTGTGTGTGTGTGTGTGTGTATGCGGCGTGTGCGTGCGTGTGTGTGTGTGTGTGTGTGTGTGTAATACCCTGCAGCAGGGTGGGACAGACTACAGAGAGAGCCAAGAAAAACACAGCACTGGTCTAATATTGCCTCCCGCCCTCCTTTCATCCCTCCCTCCAATGGACCTCATCCTTCTCCCCTCCTTCACTACCCACCCTCCATCCCCTCATCTGCCCTGATGCCCTTTAAAAAAGGCCAAGAGTCTGGACTGGGCAGGAAATCACCAGGATGGACCCCCGTCACCCCGCCCTGAAAGCCCTCTGATCTGGCTTATGTCATTGCTCCGTCCAGCTGATAGGGTGGAGTTGTCCCTCCAGGGTTTATTGTGTCACTACTTGAAGCAGGGAAACAAATTGCATTAATTTGAATGTACACAGCATGAAAAATGCAAAGCAGGTTTTAGTATCTTTTCCAAAACAAATACTCCACACAGTGATGATGTTTTCCATGTTGGCAGGCAGTTGTTTTTAGTTTCACTCCTTGTTATTTATTTATAAGTTGTGCAAGGTCTCCCTGTTGATTTTGGAGAATGAAGGCACCAAACTGTAACATGACCAGAGGAAGTGTGGTTCTGAGGTGGTCCTGATGAAGGTGTATGAGCAGGAGGAGGTGGTGGTCAGATCGGCGCAGGCCGGTGTCCAGCAGCACACACAGAGACATGGTATGCAGGACCGGACTGGGAAGTTATTTTAAGAGAGAGCCCTTCTGGAAATTCACTCAGAGCTGTCTGCCTCCACTGCTTTTCATCACCGACTTTGCTCTACAGGCCAGGCCATAACAATTTCAAGTCATACAGAGGATGGAAAAAAATGTGTTCCTCAAAAAATGGTTAAAGGTGCCCTGCCACACAAAACCGATTTTTGAAATATGTTAGATCCATATGTGTTGTGTGATGTATTATGTCGTGAATGTGAAAATGAACTGCTACCTCCTCTGTCAGCTCTAGCCACCGAAAAGAAATAAGCAGAGAAATTAGGCCAATTACAAAAGCTGGTCAGTCTGACATTATATTGTCTGAGCTCATTACTATTCATTAGCTCACCCAGTTGCAGTGGGTAAAGGATGCTGATAGACAGGCTCTCATTGGCTAGCTGTTAGCCAATCAGAGTCAAGCAGCTTAGCTCGTTGAATATTAATGAGAACTGGCACAAATCGAGCTGAGTCTTCCTACAGGCTTTCTATACCACGCTAGAATGGCTTGAAACAAGGTAACCAAGGCATTTTTTCCGCAAGAAATGTTACAGAGTCCATGGTAGAACTTCAGACATTACCACAAAGTCATGAAATACGTGTGGCAGGGCACCTTTAATTGAACTTTACAATGTTTACAATGTGTGCAATCAATTTACCAAATTGAATGAACTAATTATACAACTACGAATGTACTTTAAAGGAACACTAATTGTACATGTCAACTTCAGTTTACTGGTCATGTCGAGTACTACGCAGCCTGTGAAAACAGTTGTATAATGGCTTCCTGTGGCTCTGGAGGAGCTTTGTGATCACTGAGTAATCTTGGCTTGGGCTTGGGAACTATTTGAACAAACATTTTTACACAACAAGCATGGAGTTTGAAAGATAGTCTAATATGTACTTCACACGTGACTCTTTACACATCAAACCCAAAATTAGGTAAGCAAGAAAAAGTGAAGAAAAAAAGAAAAATGTTATTAGCTGAATTTATAATTGAAGTATGTAAAAAGGTGGGTGGACACCATGAGACATCCATAAATACATTTATGAAGTGTCACTAATGTTAAAAGCTTTTAACAAATGAATGAGCATTATCTTGCACAAGGCCACTAGCTTCTATCGTTCATCAATGGTTACTTTAAAACAGCCATGTTCGTTTCTAACATGACGTAATAGCAGCAACTGTTGGTGCGACAGCGGCGAGGAAAACCTTCCTTTAAACAGGCAGAAACCTCAGACAGAACCAGGCTCTTGGTGGGCGGCAATCTACCGCTGCCGGTTGGGACACAGATACACTGAGACCGATATACAGATATACAGAAATATGATTCATAATAATTATAGCAGTTGGTATGATGAACAGTGGCAATTATAGTAACTATAAAGATAATAGAACTATGACTAGAAATAATAGTAGTAGCAGTGGAGGGCGAAGCAGGGCGTTGCAGGGTGTCGAGCAGCGGCTTACATTCCTACGCACACACACTTACATTTACACAGAAACTGCAGTAAGGATGCATCACATGACGCACACATAGAAACACTGGATAAAATGTTTTTGACCCAGACGGTCACAGATGAATGTGCTGCATGTGATCTGGGGTACCTACAACGTGACTTGTTATGTAGGTAACAATAGTTGTAAAGCATCCAATAGCATCTTCAAACAAGTTTAGATGAGTGAAGAAGGACCTTATTTGGTAATCTCTAAATCTTCTATGTCCAGAATGAGTTTAAATACACTTTCAGAAAGACAGCAATTTCAGAGTTGGGATGGCACTACATGACACTACACTGTGGTTAAACTGTACTGCTTAATCCTAATTCTTCTCGATGGAGATTTCATTAAACGCTTCTGTGTAAGTCATCAAATCTCCCGAACCTTCTTCACGTATCCAGAGTCGAGCTGCTCCTGAGTTTTTACATAACATTCACGAGAATATGTATTAACACTTCTACTGTTATAGCTTTGTGGTCATTACAAACGCTGGCAATGTGACTTGTTTACAAAGTGGGTGGAAGTTTTCTCTGCTACCGTGGAAGATTCATTGGGATCTGTCTAATTTCTGGTAATATCTGTTCACAGTTTGGTCTCCAACCATCCAGGAATGCCTAAAACCACAGTCGAGAGAGTGTGGGGAAGAAACAAATCACAGAGCTGCAGACTCGAGGGGAAAAATGTTGGCCTGCCTTCACAGCCAAACAACCAGAGCAGAACCTTTTTTTCTTCTTATCTTTTTCCCCTTGCTCTGTTTGAGCTCTGACATTTGCACAGGGTGTGATGCAAGCAGATTAACCTCGGCAGCAAGTACACTTCTGCATTGTAAATCACGTTCTTATTTGTGCACTGTTTGATAATGCTATCTGGGACTTGTATTTTCCTTCTTTAAAATTTCACCTTTGAAGTGACTCCTGAAATGATAAAGAGGTATTGGGCCATTCTGCTGAATCAGTGTCAGGACATAAAAAGTATCTGTATAGATATGCTTGCTGCAAACGCAACGTCGGACATAATGTTAGCTTACTGTCAGGATCCCACAGTCTTCCCATTCTCCCTGCTGATTCCTCACGTCTGTATCCACTTTTGTCTACATACGGGTCGGCAGCAAATAAAAACTTAAGTGACGGATTTTCATTGTTTTCATTAGCTCTAGCCAAGTTAGCCATTGTTAGCAATGCCAGTTTATGACGCTGTTTTTTTGTGCGTACAAACAGCGTAACAACATGTCCACAGATAGAAGATGGACAGCACTGTGTGTACGACTGATTTAGTGAGACAGAAATAAGACAGAAGTGCTTATAACTGTATGTTACTACAGCTTTCACAAAAGTTGATGCACGGAGCAGCCATGTTGGATTTTTACTCGGTGGTTGTCCGAGTTAAGAGCTCGGAAATCCGAGGTCAGGGGGTGTGTTTTTCCGACTTTGACCTTCGAAAATTCGACTTCCGAGTACAAATGGAACACGCTATTAGAACACACACAAAGGGAGAGGGACTTCATTCTCTGCTCAGGACGCCATTACTCCACTATATCTTTACATAGCAAATATTTGTCTGCTTTATTAATATTCTGAATGTCTATGTACAGGACCTTTAATAAAAAACACTAAGAAAATGAAGACCGTCCCCAATGTCTAACACTACATGTACACTTCACCATGAAATATAATTATTAGAATCCTTCATTTTGTTGGTATAATAGTGTAACTGTTTCACATTTCGACATAAAATAGATTTTTCTCAATGGAACATTCATAATATAAAAATACACATTTTAATCGTGTCCCCAGGTTTTCACTCAGTCCGGTTAACCAGATGCATCCCCTCCTCCCCATATAAAATGTTCCTCCTCTCTAAAAAAAGTTGGGTCATTCCACAAGTCACATGATCAACAGGAAGTAGCATCACTTGAGTCTCCTGAAGGCCAAAAGTAAGTTATCTCACTCTATTTTCTGTATTTTTGGTCAAAGTATGACTGAGAATGTCAATCTCAATGTACAGTCCTGTGACCGAAGTTATTTCTTAGTATAGTGATCTTTTTTAAGATAGTTTTGGTAAACCACTTAAAGGTGCTAAGTGTTCTCATGCTTTTACCATTGGTGTCATATGGCTACATTTAATGTGTTTGCTGATGCTGTGTCAAAAACTCAGTCCTGTTACTCATGTTTATCAGTGTTTTTTGCCCCCAACGGTGCCTTCCAGGCAGCGCTGCCTGGAAGGCACCGTTTGAAGGCACTGGTTATGGTTATGGTTAGGGTTAGGGTTAAGGTTAAGGTTAAGGTTAAGGTTAAGGTTAGGGTTAGGTGCCTTGAAGGCAGTGGTCGCAGCGCTGCCTGGAAGGAGCAGTTGGGGGGCAAAAAACACCATTGAGCGTTACTCATACGAACCGTCTTCCCATTTAAAAACTGACTGGCCTGCATGGCAACTTGCTGTGTAATTCTTTTTCTTTCTTTTTTTTTCTTTTTTTTTTGGCTTCGTTTATCAAGCAGTGTTTTCAAAATCAGTGTCTGGGTGTAACTCCTATCTGGTGAAGTAATAACATTTACTAATGGAATATTTGACTTGAAGATAACTGCAAAGTGAGTGCATTGCCTGACAAAGACAAACAATAAGCTATCAGATGCTAACAATCAGGGCTCTGCATTTCTCTCTTTCATCCTCAATAATAACACAAATAGGCCAAACATTTCATGCACAGCCATGCCAAAGTATTTCTTCTCATGCATTTTGACCAACTAGCTGCCTGAAGGAAACTGAGTGGCACTCTTATTTTCAGACTTTGAGTTTAGTGATGGATGGTTTGCCTATAAAGGAATCAGCAGATATTCCTTCCAACATTAGATATCCACCATTTTAAAACTGAGTCATAATCTTACCAAAACAAGAAACGCAAGAAATGGATAACATACTGTACATCAGGGAGCATTTAATCACTGTGCAAGTAAATCTGTGTTGTTTCTACAGTCTGATGTTAGTTTTTCAGTGTTCCAGTTTGCTCTGTCCATTTCATGGAGAGTCCCAGGGAACAACTCTTAAATTGAAAGTGAATGTAAGAATTTGTATTGGCCTGTGCAACAATACCATATCTGCAGGGGTGTGTTGATCAATTTCAGCAACCTGATGATTTTTTTTTTTGACCAGTCTCTGAGATTTTTTGGGAATCAAAACTCATCTGTGCTCCATTCTTCCCTCTTAGTACTTGAAGCTACACACAATGTAGCATGCAAGCATTCTAATGCAAACCATCCCAATTTCTGATCCTGTCAGTCCTTACCTGCCTGACCAGCAGTTTCAATAAACCCCCCCTAAACCTTTTCTTTTCTAAAATGCCAATGTCATTGCCAATTTAACTTCACAACTTTATGTATTGTGTTTTTGTTTTTTTCCACAAGCAAAGTTTGTGCAGAATTGTGGACGTACGGAATGTGTGCATATGGCGCCTCAAAAAGTTAACCAGACAGCCTTCAGACACTTGGCAGATTTCATGGTGGGACAGCCGTATGTTTCTGCGATTATTCGGGGAATGAACTGTTGTTTATCCAGACTACCTATTTGTATCTTTTCACATCCACTCACGTCTTTCCATTGCCTTTTTATGCGGTCACGCTGCGTCTAAAATTCACTTTGTTTTCAGTCTCAACACACATTGGGTGAGCTGTGGCTCTCTTTTTTTATTTGCATGTGTGCATGCTAGATAGTAAAATTGGTAAAAATCCACGATACACACCGTGCTGTTATCATCACCGAAGTAATGAGTAAAATGTCACGAGTAATAGTCCCAAAATTGGACAAGATATAAACAACACATGTTGACAAATATAGGAATTTGGTCCTTTAAGCTTCTCTCTGTTGTGATGTGATATATTTATTGTTTTTATGTGGCTAGGGGACACTGACGGGGCTGATGGGAGTTTTGCCGTGTCAAAAAAAAGTGTTAAATGGTGTCTACAGTCAAGCTCAGTCACACTGACCTGACAATGAAATGTTGAGAATACCAGGAGAGAGAGAACGAGCATCACTCACTAGTGTAAAAGAGAAAAGAAAAAGAGGTGGCAGAGAGGATTCTTTTCGATCAGACAGTGAGATAATGTTTTTTTTTTGTGGCTTTTGTTCCCCAAAGCAGGAATGTTGTTTACAGGGATTGGACAGTTCTCAGGAATGCAGGCTGAGATCTGAGGAAATGGTTGTTGTCCCATGAGGTAACTTCTACAGCCTGGCTGCAGAGCCAGAGGGGAGAGGTTGACAGGGACTTTAGCATATTGAACTATTCCTTTTCAATGTGATGATATAACATACCTGTTTATAGACACAGCCAGAACAAAAGCTTAGTTTTCATTATGATATTTACGTGTGGGAAACATCCTCTGAGAATCATTTGAGCTCGATCTGATACCAGATCAGCTAACCGTGGAGAATTTTTAAATAATAACATCACTTATTGCCTCTCAGGAAATGTAAACATCACTAACAACTTTTAAAGCAACATATAAAATGAGCAAAATGAGTCAGCAACTTTATGGCCTAAACCTTTCCTTGGATTTATTGAGAAACTATAGAAGAATAAGGTAGAATAATTTCCAGCCACGTTTTCACAGCTTGACAATCGGAAGTAGCGCACAATGACAGCCCAGCAATAGCGAGGGGAAGTCCTTCGTCTTCTTGTGAACCCAGTGGGATAAATATGTACAGTATTATAATATAACTTTTATTTGTAAAGCACCTTTTGAAAACAACAGCTTACAAAGTGCTTTAACAGAAAACAAAAGCATAAACAAAACATAAATATACACAGCACATCAATACACGTAACCATACATACGCAACAAAAGATGGGGCAGCTCTAAAGGACAGGAGGAGAAAAAGAAAATTTGCAAGTAATAGTAGTTTATTTTGAACATGTAAAAAATATATATATATATAGTGATACCCATGTGTTCCTAGAGAACACCTGTACATCCCGGCAGGAAGGTGTGAAGTTAAATAACTGAAGGTCAGCAAAAACAAGATTTTCAGGGGGTATTACAGTAAGTTACTCTTTTATCTTCAGGGAATGCTGCAATTTGTTCCAAATATATCGAGCACAGAATCAAATAGCAGCACTTCCCACATCAGCATCACAACTTCTGAGTATACATACAGTATGTAGCCACATGGGGAACTCATTATTCTACTTATTATTCACTTGTTCTTTCTTGATATCACAGGCATTTTCAGTTAGTGTTTTAATTAGCTGATGACTGCACAGTAGCCTAATTCAGAAACACATTTTTAGAATCTTCTGTTTAGAACTTGTGGCAACTGTTTCTATTTTTTATTTACATTTGCACAAATAATGTGTCAATAATTAATTGACATTCAAGCTAAAGACAAACAGTGCTAATTATTATTATTATTTTATTATTATATATATATATAATAATAATAATAATAATAATAATAATAATAATAATAATAATAATAATAATAATAATAATTCTGTTTTCTTTTTCTTTGTCTTGTGTTATTGTGTGTGTGTGTGTTGTGTGTTGTGTGTGTGTTGTGTGTTGTGTGTTATATATATATATATATATAATATATATATATATATATATATTATACGTGAACGGTCTTTATAATAAAATCTTTTTAATAAACTGTCTGTACACTTACAAAGTTGTCAATGCCTCGGTTTACATGTAGGGACCCTCATTTTGCTACCGTGGAAGTGTGGTGCTATTTTGAGCCTTGTTAGTGGAATAGAAATAGTGATTTCTTTTTTCTTTACTCTCTGCCCCGACGACTAGCGTTATAAGCTAATTAGCGGTTTGCGATGAAACTGGTCACATTCGATTAGCATGAAAACGTGTCCCAGAGAACGGTCGACTCGGTACACACGTGTTATTAACCCCTAGGTTCATTTTGCGCCGGATTTGTCCTTTTAATTCACTTAGGGTTTGTGTTTATTTGTAAGTGCAGAAGAAAACTGTCAATCATGTGTTGTACCTGAAGTGACGTCACAATCCTCCGTGGTGAAAAGTGCTTTACCTGCTTCTGTGATGGACACCCAGTGGTTCTCGTTTCAGTTGGTGGATGACTGAGAGTACTGCTGGTTAATCGGTGTGCTCTTTTATATTATTCTTGTGGATCACAGAGATAATAGGTGGTTACCGAATTGCTGTTAATGAGTTTTACTGAATTCTCTGTAACTCAGTTGGTATAGAAGTAAAAACACCAAATTCCAAAACTCCAATTGCTTCATGGCATGGTGCCTTTTTATTGAGGTCTATTTTAAACCGAATGCTCTAATTTCTTCCAGATTTAAAGTTTGGGTGGTTTTATTGTGCTTATTTGTTTCTCAGTTGCCACTAAAACATACAGAAATGATCTTTTAAGCACTGTGACTTTTACGTCTTGACTTTATTTGGTAAAAACTAAAGCATAGCATTTATGACATAATACAACATTACAAGTTAAAGGATATTGTATATTTTAGTTGTTGGACATTTTAGGCCTTTATTACCGCCAATTTCCACCAACTGCAGAACGTCTGCGGATCGCTCCGGAACGGCGGCGGAGTCAACAGGTTTCCATTAAAGTCCAGTGTGTGTATTTTCACTGACTGCAGAACGGCTGCGTTCCGACTGCGTCCCAACTCCGGCAGTCCGCAGCCCTCCGGAGGAGATACGCAGAGCTTCTATTTTTGCCAGATGCCCGGAGAGCTCAGCAGCAATTCAGCACAATTCAGATTGTGCGGGACAGGAAGTCGAGCACAGAAACAAAATAAAACATCCGGTTGATTTTCTAAATAAAATACACCGTGCTCACGGTGAATCATATTTCCCTGCACTACACCTTGAAAACACAGCACAGAGTTGTTTCCCCTCTACTCCTCTCGATGGAAACAAACTGTTGTTGGTTTTGTGGTTCTATTCTACGTGAAATCGCGAGATCTCGTGGGTCCTCCTGACTACAGCTGTCAGTCATGGCCGCAGCCGTTCCGCAAAAAATCCAGACCTGGTGGGTATTGAAGGACGACAGAGCACGGAGCCGACACGCAAGGGGGCTGATCCGCAGCCGTACCGCAGTTGGTGGAAATGAGGGGTTATACATGCAGCAAAGGGCAGCTTTTAACATGCAGGATATCATTATAGTTTAAAGATATCCACTTGGCTCAGTTTCAACAGTGGAATGACCCCTCATCTGCAATAAAAATGAATGATAGTCACTCAAGTATATTTCATCTTTGCAAGAGGCATCATCCTCCCTCATCCTCTAGCTCATATTTTCATCTTGTAGTCACTGTATCACTTTAAACTCGGGTTGGCAGTAGTACTGGATCCTGCAACGCTTCATCACTTCAACAGCTCATTAGCTGAGCAATCTCTGGCAGCTGCTCAGAAGCCTTCAGGTTACAGGATGTGTTCTGAAATTTACACACATTTACAGTCTGAATCTTTTCTGTTGCCAACATTCACAAAAAAAGTTGTGTAAATGTGTAAAATCTTCTTGTTTTCTTATTTGCTGAAACCCTTTTTACTACATGAACCATCACAAATCAACTCTGGAAGGGAAAAACGGCAATATTCATACTGGTAATCTGCAAAATGATATTACACACTGTATAGTTGTTTTTCAACGCTTTCTTTATTCATGGTCAATAAACCTAATTTAAACGACATTATACCTAATGTTTTAGTTTAAAATAAATTCATTATTTTGACTAATAGTGAAGATCAGAGGATGTTGACTGAATTCCAGATTGGTTTATGTCAAAGTTTAGTCAGGATACTGTTTTTAAACCATTCAAGTTTTTTTTCTTTCAAATGCTATAAAATTGAATAAAACAACCAAACTTCAATGGAAGTAATCATTAGTTTTACCTGTGAAGAACGTTGTATGGGCATAGCTGCGTGCATCCAAATTATTTGTGGGCAAATTTGGTTGAAAGAAACTCATATTTCTGATATAAAAAACTTGGAAAATGGGTCAAATTTGACCCGAGGATAACACAAGGGTTAAGTCAAGTCCAAGTCTGTGCACTTCTCGGAGTCCAAATTGGGCTCAAAACAAAACAGTGCCCATTCTATATTCTTTACACTGTTGTTCATAGTGAGAGTCTACTATAACATAACTTCTATCACTGAGTACAG